>NW_017212639.1:0-25974 GCF_001704415.2 Capra hircus
GCAATAAGGTGAATTTTGACAGTGTTATGTACCTGTGTAATTAATGCCTCCAGTCAATATATAACATTTTCTACTGTCACAGAAAGATTTTATAGGAAACATTCTATTGTTTATAGGTCATTTATAATTTTTTGGTGAAGTGTCTATTCAGGTCTTTTGTGCATTATATTTGTATTGTTTTTCTTATTATAGGGATTCTTTTTATATTTCTTTTTATATTATATACAGACCCTTGTTGTTTACCTGTTTTATATATAGTAGTGTGTATATGTTAATCCTCAAATGCTAATCCTCCTACACCCTCATTAGCTATTTGGTAACCATAAGATTGTTTTTCTGTGTTAGTGAGTCTGTTTATGTTTTGTAAATAAATTCATTGTATAATTTTTTTTTAGATTCCACATATAAGTGACAGCATATGATATTTATCTTTCTCTGTTTGATTTCATTTATTATAATGATCTTAGGTTCACCCCTGTTGCTGCAGGTGTCATTATTTCTTTCTTTTTAATGGATGAGTGATATTCCTTTATTTATATAGCACATTTTCCATTCAGCTGTTGATGGACATTTAGTTTGCTTCCATGTTTTGGCTATTTTAAATAGTGTTGCTGTGAACTTTGGGGTGCATGTACCTTTTCAAATTAGAGTTTTCTATGGATATATGCCCAGGAATGGGGTTGCTGGATCATATGGTAGCTCTGAAAAGAATATATATAAAGGATTATATACACTCTATTACATTTTGTGAACTAGGTAAGATAGATGACATACATTTAGGCTCTTCCTAATTTTTTCTCTGTTATAAATGAAACTTTACAGATGAGTAACTTAACTTTACAGATGAGTAATGTAAGGCTTAGAGAAATATGCCTAAGGTCATAGACAACTACTTCATGCTCAGACTCCTCTCCTAAACCTTGAGGTCGTTCCTCTTTCTAATTACTCATGAGACACCTAGATGTCGCACAGATACCTTAAATGCAAAGTGTCATAAGCTTATTCCTTTCTTTTTATTTTCCATAGTTATGGGTGCCTTAATCTATCTAGGTGTATCTGCCAGGCACCTGGGTATCATCCTACAGTTACCATCCTTTTATGTAATTGTCTTTTGGGGGAGGAAGAAACGGGGAAAGAGAGCTAGTATTTTTCATGTACTTATTCAACATTCTGGGCTTCCCTGGTGGCTCAGTGGTATAGAACCGTCCGTCAATGAAGGAGATGTGAGTTTGATCCCCGGCTCGGGAAGATCCCCTGGAGGAGGAAATGGCAACCCACTCCAGTTTTTTTGCCCAACAATTCCCATGGGTAGAGGAGCCTGATGGGCTATAGTCCATGGGGTCGCAAAGAGTTGTGCACTACTGAGTGGCTGAGCGCGCGCACACACACACACACACACACACACACACACCCACACACACACACATACACATTACTTCCAGTTTCTAAGGACTTCATTCTCTCCAGTTTCCTAAGTTAAGACCTTTTCTGTTACTCTCAGTGATACTACTGTTGTTTAAGTCTCAGTTTTGATTGCTTAAAGAGCCTACTTAATCAGTATTTCTCTTATCAACCCCATTTTCTTTAGTTAAGTCTCCAAGCTGTTGAAGAGTGAGCTTTTTCAAAAGCAAGTCTGGCCATATTACTTCTTTTCATTGATAGCATGAAAACAGCAAACAAAGCACTTCATACCACCTCATCCCTACATGCTTCTTTTTCCTCATCTTTCATTGCTTCTCACATCTATCCTGCTTTCCAGCTGCAATGAAGAGCTGAATTGCAGCTGCTATAGTCTGCTTATTGACTACACGAAAGCCTTTGACTGTGTTGATCAGAACAAACTGGGGAAAATTCTTCAAGAGGTGGGAATACCAGACCATCTCCTGAGAAACCTGTATGCAGGTCAAGAAGCAACAGTTAGACTTGGACATAGAGCAATGGACTGGTTCAAAATAGGGAAAGGAGTACCTCAAGGCTGTATATTGTCACCCTGCTTATTTAACTTCTATGCAGAGTACATCATGTGAAATGCTGGGCTGAATGATGCACAAGCTAGAATCAAGATTGCTGGGAGAAATATCAATAAGATATGCAGATGACACCACCCTTATGGCAGAAAGCAAGAAGCTAGAAAGCCTCTTAATGAAGGTGAAAGAGGAGAGTGACAGGATGGCTTAAAATTCAACATTGAAAAAATGAAGATCATGGCATCCAGACCCATCATTTCAAGAAATAGATGGAGAAACGGTGGAAACAGTGAGAGACTTTATTTTTTTGGGCTCCAAAATCACTGCAGATGGTGACTGCAGCCATGACAATTGACCCCTTGGAAGAAGAGCTATGACAAACCTCAGTTCAGTTCAGTTCAGTTCAGTCGCTCAGTCGTATCTGACTCTTTGCGACCCCATGAATCACAGCACACCAGGCCTCCCTGTCCATCACCAACTCCTGGAGTTCACTCAGACTCACATCCATTGAGTCGGTGATGCCATCCAGCCATCTCATCCTCTGTCGTCCCGTTCTCCTCCTGCCCCCCAGTTCCTCCAGCATCAGAGTCTTTTCCAATGAGTCAACTCTTCACATGAGGTGGCCAAAGTACTGGAGTTTCAGCTTCAACCTCCTTCCCTCCGAAGAAATCCCAGGGCTGATCTCCTTCAGAATGGACTGATTGGATCTCCTTGCAGTCCAAGGGACTCTCAAGAGTCTTCTCCAACGCCACAGTTCAAAAGCATCAATTCTTCGGCACTCAGCTTTCTTCACAGTCCAACTCTCACATCCATACCATGACAGCTGGAAAAACCATAGCCTTGGCTAGATGGACCTTTGTTGGCAAAAGTAATGTCTCTGCTTTTTAATATGCTGTCTAGGTTGGTCATAACTTTTAGACATTGTATTAAAAATCAGAGACATTACTTTGGCCGACAAAGGTCCATCTAGTCAAAGCTACAGTTTTTCCAGTAGTCACGTATGGATGTGAGAATTGGACCATAAAGAAGGCTGAGTGCCAGAGAACTGACACTTTCAAACTGTGGTGCTGGAGAAGACTCTTGAGAGTCCCTTGCACTGCAAGAAGATCAAACCAGTCAATCCTTAAGGAAATAAACCCTGAATATTTATTAGACGGAGTGACACTGAAGCTGACACTTTAATACTTTGGTCAACTGATAAAAGAGTCTACTCATTAGAGAAGATCCTGATGCTGGGAGAGATTGGAGGCAGGAGGAGAAGGGGATGACAAGAGGATGAGATGTTTGGATGGTACCACCAACTCAATGGACATGAGTTTGAGCACGCTCTGGGAGATGGTGAAGGATAAGGAAGCCTGGCGTGCTGCAGCCCATGGGGTCGCAAAGAGTTGGACATGACTGAACGACTGAACAACAGCGACAAGTCTCTTGTGACTGCATGCCTTCATATTTGTTATTTTCCTAGCTGTCTTCTCAGCCACATTATCTGTCATACTTATTCAAGATTTTAAAGTATAAATTCCTACTTGAAGTCTTCATAAAACCTTCGCTGGCTGAATTAGGTACTTTTTCTTTGCCGTATGCATGTTTCTGTTATAGAACTACATTTTCATGCCTTGCTTTAAAACTCTGAACTCTAGGGTCAGTAAATGTTGATGGGCCACCATCTAATAGTAAAACTGTAAAACTACCTTTGTCTAGGGGAGCTGGAAAAATTAGATTTTCTCAGAGTTGTTGTGACTTTTATGTTTATTTTGTTCATCCTCAGTGTTGGAATGGTAAATTGGAGAACTCTATTTCTAGTATTTGGTACACTCTCTTAGGCAAGTCACTGTTCATTTCTAGACCTCTGTTACCTCATCCAGTTAATGACAGGTTGAATTAAATGTTTTCTGCCCCTCCCTACCCCACAAATCCATCTTTCCCAATCACTCTGATTTTATTATTTCATATGAAAGGTTTTTGAGCAAAGATGTGACACAATATCAGAAGTTTTGTAAGAGTTCCACTTTGACAGAAATGTTTAGGATAAACTGTGCTTCCCAGTGGCAGTAGTGGTTAAGAACCTGCCTGCAAGCAGGAGAAGAGATACGGATTCAATCCCTGGATTGGGAAGATCCCCTGGAGGAGGGCATGACAATACTTCTTTGTTCTGTAAGAAACTGGATTTTCTGAGTCGAGGGTAATATAACTAGGGGAGTAAATAGTTTAAACTATTTTCTAATTTCAGCCTTAGTGTCAAAAGAGAATAAAAGATGGAACTTCAAACCAGAGACATTCCAGATTTATACATAATATATGTATTTTTTTCCCACCTAAAGACTTGGTTCCCTAAAAACCAATTTAGGTTCTGTTTTCCCTAAAAGCAGAGAGGGTTATTAGAAGCAGCTTAAAGATAAAGAGAAAACTAATTTTGAAAAAAGAAACAACTTTCTAAACATGCTTATTGAGTTCAAAGGCTATAAGTTTTGGTTTTGAGAATTTTCTTATGAAACATACACTGTGGGAGAAAGTCTCCTTGTTAATATTATTGCAGTTGCACACTTAAATTTAGTATTTGTTATGCTCTCATACTTGTTCTGCAGGAAGCTGTTAAAAATTATTATACTATAAGGATGCTGCTGGCTTTTATTCCTCCAGACAGTCAAGAAATCTGGAACTCTCTGGTATCAAAATTGGTACCAAGTATAAGAAGTACAGTGGATGATGGATCATTCTGTTCCTGTCACTACTGCTGGGCTCTGTGGCAGTACAGGACTCTGGGAACAACTGTTGAAACAGCTAATGCTAATGTCTGTACTACTCTAGAACTTCTAAATAATGGTTCCATTGGGTTTGCAGATAAGTTGAGAGGAAATATATTGGTTTTTCCAATTTCATCCTTCATATGTTCCCTGTCACACTGCACATTCATGTTTCTGACAGCAGGTATAGTAGTTTCCTGAAGTGACTTAGCAGCAGCAGCAGGGCTACTTCAACAAATTACCACAAACTTGGCGTGTTAAAGCAGGAGAAATTTACTCACAGTTCTGGAGGCCAGATACTCAAAGTCAAGGACTTGGCAGGGCCAGACTCCCTCTGAAAGATCTAGGGGGAGAGTCCTTTCTTGCTTCTAGATTCTGATGGCTCCTGGTGTTCTTTGGCTTGTGGCAGCATAGCTCCATCCTCACATGACCTTATCTGTGTGGGTTGTTGTTGTTGTTTTTTTGTCTCTGATAAAAGTACTCTCATTGGATTTGTTGTTTAGTTGCTAAATTGTGTCTGACTCTTTTGTGACCCCACGAACTATAGCCCACCAGGCTCCTCTGTCCATGGGATTACCTCGGCAAAAATACTGGGCTCACTCTATTTCTGTGTTATCTTAATCGAGTCACATTTGCAAAGACCCTATTTTCAAATAAGGTTCAGTTCAGTTCAGTTGCTCAGTCATATCTGACTCTTTGCAACCCCATGAACTGCAGCATGCCAGACCTCCCTGTCCATCACCAACTCCCGGAACCTACCCAAACTCATGTCCATTGAGTTGGTGATGCCATACAACCATCTCATCGTCTGTCATCCCCTTTTTCTCCTGCCCTCAATCTTTCCCAGCATCAGGAAGGTTCCCAGCATCAAATAAGGTTACACTTTTAGGTTATAGGTAGAATTGAAATTTTTTCATTTAGCCTATTGTTCAATCTACTACAGAGAAGTGCTGGTAATTTGAAAACTTTTTGGTAGAGGCCTTCTTTCCTTTTGATCATATTCACCCTTATTTGCTTAACAAACATTTAATGAACCATAACACTGTACCGAGAGTAGGTTCAAGAGGACAGGAACTAGTTAGATTATTTGCTCTTAAAGAGTTCCCGTGTAGTTGGAAAGCAGATATAGACCCTGTTATCTGCAGTGCAGTATGAGAAACTGGGTGATAGAGGCTCATACCAGGTGCTGAATACCTGTTTGTATTCATTCTGTATTTGCTGTTCAGGGACCTGGGAAGGAGGAGGTAAGAGGAGAGTCAGGAAAGAGGTAAGATTAAAGAGGTGACATATTTATATTGAAGGAAGACAAGGATCAGGTGTAAAGGCACTGTAGATTGAAAGAGAGTGGCTTAAGAAACTATAGATTCTACAGTATCACTGAATCATAGAATGCATATGGAGGAATGAGAACAAATAATAAAACTTCTGTATTCTGACAACATTGACTCCTGATCATGGACTGCAATAATCCTATGAAATTTATACAAAATCCCTTTTTTCATGACTCTTGCCTGGGAAAAGAGAAAAGTTGTTTTTTCTAGCCCTTTTGAAGTTACGGGCAGACATGCCCCTCCTTTGTTTTCCTTTTTCCTCCTTCCCTTCTTTTTTACTTCATTCTAAACTGTGGCCATTGATGAAAGTTCTGCTAATGTGATGAAACAATACTGGAGTAGCCTAAATCACTGAGTTACTATATGGAAGACAGCTGTCTGGAGAGTTGTGCATACTTTCATGAGTGAGTGAGAAATAAACTTTTTGATTTGTTAAACCACCAGAATTGGGGTATTATTATTTCAGCGTAAAATATCCTGACATAATTTTTGAAATTTTCATTTAAATATCTTCCCAGATTAAAGATAAAAATAACAGAGGAAGCTTGTTGCTACTTTTACATTTTTGGCTGAAAATATATTTCAAAAGTAATTACATATTTCAAACTTAACCTCTTTTATAATTATAAAAGTTATATAGATTCACTTTATGAAATTTAGAAAAATACAGAGTAGGTTTCTCTCCATTCAGTTATCAGTACTGTTAATAATTTAGCTTGTCTCTCCCTCAAATGATTCTTTTATACATTATTTTATTTTTAGTATTTCTTTTAAGATGTTATAATATATATTTTTATAAAGTGTGATTTTCAGTGACCCCAAGTCCTATCATGAAACATAGTTTTGAACCAGCTTCCAGGTTCTGTTCACTTGGTTTGTTCTAATTTTTTTATAACATAAACACCAGAGTGAATATCCATGTAGAAAAATCACATCAAATACTACTAATTATTTCCTGAAACCAAATACCTAATGATAGATTTGTTGATTTAAAAGAATCTCTTTCTCTGACCCTTTACAATGTTTTTGATACTGCTATATCATATTAACCTCCATAGAGGCCATGCTCAGTCACTTCAGTTGTGTTTGACTCTCCGTGACCCCATGGACTATAGTTTGCCAGGCTCCTCTGTCCATGGAATTCTCCAGGCAGAAGTACTGGAGTGTGTTGTCATTCCCTTCTCCAGGGGGTGCTTCATGACCCAGGGATCAAACCCAGGTCTTCTGCTTTGTAGGCAGATTCTTTACCATCTGAACCTCCAAAGAGGCTGCATCTATTTGCAATCCCACCAACAATATATAAGAAATCCTTTCCATTATGTCTTTAGCAACACTATATTTGTGTGTGTATAAATAGATATATGTCAGTCTGATAAGTAAGTATGTTATCTTTATATTTTCTTAAAATATAGTTGACTTACAGTGTTGTGTTGGTTTCAAGTGTACAACATAGTGATTCAGTTTTTTATGATTATATTCCATTTGAAATTATAAAATATTGCCTATATTTCTTGTGCTGTACAGTATATTCTTCTGTCTTACAGATTTTATACATGTTAAGTTTGTGCCTCTTACTTCCCTACCCCATCTTGTCCCTCCTCTCTTGTCTTTTCCCTTCCCGTTGGTAACCACTGGCTGCTTCTCTGTATCTGATAAATCTGTTTCTGTTTTGTCGTGTATACTAGTTATTTTTTTAAAATTCTGTATGTGATAACATATAGTATTTGTCTTTCTCTCTCTGACTTATTTCACTAAGCATAATACTCTGCAGGTCCATCCACAGTATTGCGATGGCAAGATTTCTTTCTTTTTTATGTCTGAGTACGGTTCCATTGTGTGTGTGTTTGTATACACATGCATATGTGTATATATACACACACACACATCGATATTATATATATATATAAGTGCATATGTATATCTATCTATATGTACACACATATTTTATACATACACACTTATTTTACATCTTTCTGTTCATTTGTTGATGGACACTTAGTTTGTGTCCATACCTTGGCTTTTGTAAATAATGCTGCTATGAATATTTGGGTGCATATATCTTTTTGAATTAATGTTTTCATTTTCTTCAGATATATACCCAAGAGTGAAATTGCTAAGTGTTGGGGTATTTCTGTTTTTAGTGTTTTGAGGAGTCTCTGTATTGTTTTCTATAATGGTTGCACCAGTTTACATTCCCATCAGCAGTATACCAGAGTTTCCTTTTATTCCACATTCTCGCCTACGCTTGTTATTTGCAGGTTTTTTATTATTATTACTTTTTAAACTTTATTTATTTATGGCTGCACTGACTTCACTGCTGCACATGGACTTTCTCTAGTTGGAGCGAGTGGCAGCTACTCTTCGTTTGGTGCTTGGGTTTCTCATTGTGGTGGCTTCTCTTACTGTGAACCACAGGCTCTAGATGCACAGGTTTCAGTAGCTGCAGCTTGCAGGCTTTAGTGCTCTAGCTTAGTAGTTGTGGTGCACGTACTTAGTTGCTCCACAGTATGTGGTATCTTCCTAGACTAGAGATCAGACCAGTGTCCCTTGATTGCAAGGTGAATTCTTTTTTTTTTTTTAATTTATTTTTTTATTGATGGGTAATTGCTTTACAGAGTTTTGTTGTTTTCTGTCAAACCTCAACATGAATCAGCCATAGCTATACATATATCCCCTCCCTTTTGAACCTTCCTTCCATCTCCTTCCCATCGCACGCCTCTAGGTTGATATAGAGCCCCTGTTTGAATTTCCTGAGCCATACAGCAAATTCCAATTGGTTATCTATTTTGCATAGGGTAATGCAAGTTTCCATGTTACTCTTTCCTCTCCTCCCCTCTTATCCTCTTTTCCCCTCTCACCATGTCCATAAGTCTATTCTCTATGTCTTTTTCTCCGTTGCTGCCCTGTAAAAAAATTTCTTCAGTACCATTTTTCTAGATTCTGTATATGTGCATTAGAATACAATATTTATCTTCCTCTTTCTGACTCACTTCACTCTGTATAATAGGTTCTAGGTTTATCCACCTCATCAGAACTGACTCAAATGTGTTCCTTTTTATGGCCGAGTAATATTCCATTGTGTGTATATATACCACAACTTCTTTATCCATTCATCTGTCAGTGGACATCTAGGTTGCTTCCATGTTCTAGCTATTGTAAATAGTGCTGCAATGAATAATGGAATGCACGTGTCTTTTTCAACCCTTGTTTCTTCAGGGTATATGCCTAGGAGTGGGATTGCTGGGTCATATTGTGGTTTTATTCCTAGTTTTTTAACGAATCTCCATACTGTCTTCCATAGTGGCTGTATTAATTTACATTGCCACCAACAGTGCAAAAGTGTTCCGTTTTTTCCACACTCTCTCCAGCATTTATTATTTGTAGGCTTTTTGATGATGGCCATTCTGACTGGTGTGAGGTGATATCTCATTGTGGTTTTGATTTGCATTTCTTTAATAATGAGTGATGTTGAGCATCTTTTCATGTGTTTGTTAGCCATCTGAATGTGTTCTTTGGAGAAATGTCTGTTTAGGTGTTTTTCCCACTTTTTGATTGGGTTGTTTATTTTTCTTGCATTGAGTTGTATGAGCTGCTTTTATAGTTTATAAATTAACCCTTTGTCAGTTGTTTCATTTGCTCTGATTTTCTCCCATTCTGATGGTTGTCTTTTCACCTTGCTTATAGTTTCCTTTGCTGTGCAAAAGCTTTTAAGTTTAATCAGGTCCCACTTGTTTACTTCTGTTTTTATTTCCATACTCTAGGACGTGGGTCATAGAGGATCCATGCTTTGATTTATGTCAGGTGTTCTGCCTATGTTTTCTTCTAAGGGTTTTATAGTTTTTGGTCTTACATTTAGGTCTTTAACCTATTTTGAGTTTATCTTTGTGTATGGTGTTAGGAAGTGTTCTAATTTCATTCTTTTACGTGTAGCTGTCCAGTTTTCCTAGCACCATTTATTGTATATTCTTGCCCCACTGTATATTCTTGCCTCCTTTGTCAAGAATAAGGTACCATAGGTAAATGGGTTTATTTCTGGGCTTTCTATCTTGTTCTGTTGGTCTATATTTCTGTTTTTGTGCCAGTACTATACTGTCTTGATGACTGTAGCTTTGTAGTATAATCTGAAGTCAGGAAGATTGATTCCTCCAGCTCCATTCTTCTTTCTCAAGACTGCTTTTGCCATTTGGGGTCTTTTGTGTTTCCATATGAATTGTGAAATTTTTTGTTCTAGTTCTGTGAAAAATGCCATTGGTAATTTGATAGGGATCACATTGAATCTGTAGATTGCATTTGGTAGTATGGTCATTTTCACAATATTGATTCTTCCTACCCAGGAACATGGAATATCTCTCCATCTGTTTATGTCATCTTTGATTTCTTTCATCAGTGTCTTATAATTTTCTGTGTACAGTTCTTTTGTCTCCTTAGCTAAGTTTATTCCTAGATATTTAATTCTTTTTGTTGCAGTGGTGAATGGGATTTATTCCTTAATTTCTCTTTCTGATTTTTCATTGTTAGTATATAGAAATGCAAGTGATTTCTGTATATTAATTTTGTATTCTGCAACTTTGCTAAATCCACTGATTAGCTCTAGTAATTTTTTGATACTGTCTTTAGGGTTTTCTATGTACAGTATCTTGCCATCTGCAAACAGTGAGAGCTTTACTTCTTTTCTGATTTGGATTCTTTTTATTTCTTTTTTCCTCTCTGATTGCTGTAGTTAGGACTTCCAGAACTATGTTGAATAATAGTGGTGAAAGTGGACACCCTTGTCTTGTTCCTGATCTTAGGGGGAATGCTTTCAGTTTTTCACCATTTAGAGTAATGTTTGCTGTAGGCTTTTCATATTAGTTTCCTTCTATGCCCATTTTTTGAAGAATTTTAATCATAAATGGGTACTGAGTTTTGTCAAAGCCTTTCTCTGCATCTATTGAGATGATCATATGGTTTTTATCTTTTGTTAATATGGTATATTACATTGATTGATTTGCATATAGTGAAGAGCCCTTGCATTCCTGGAATAATTCCAACTTGATCATGGTGTATGAGCTTTTTGATGTGTTGCTGAATTCTGTTTGCTAAAATTTTGTTGAAGATTTTTGCATCTATGTTCATCAGTGATATTGGCCTGTAGTTTTCTTTTTTTGTGTGTTGTCTTTGTCTGGTTTTGGTATCAGGGTGATGGTGGCCTTGTAGAATGAGTTTGGAAGTGTTCCTTCCTCTGCAATTTTTTGAATGAGTTTTAGAAGGATAGGCATTAGCTCTTCTCTAAATGTTTGATAGAATTCTCAGGTTCTCCTGTGAAACCATCTGATCCTGGCTTTTGTCTTTTGGGAGATTTTTGATCACAGCTTCAATTTCCACACTTGTAATTGGGTTGTTCATAATTCCTGTTTCTTCCTTGTTCATTCTTGGAAGATCGAACTTTTCTAAGAACCTGTCCATTTCTTCCAGGTTATCCATTTTATTGCCATATAGTTAGTTGTTCATAATAGTCTTTTATAATCATTTGTATTTCTGCATTGTCTGTTGTAACCTCTCCTTTTTCATTTCTAATTTTGTTGATTTGATTCTTTTTTTCCTGATGAGTCTGGCTAAAGTTTGTCAATTTTGTTTATCTTCTCAAAGAACCAACTTTTAGTTTTATTCATCTTTACTATTGTTTCTTTCATTTCTTGTTCATTTATTTCTGCTCAGATTTTTATGTTTTTTTCTTTCCACTAATTTTGGGGGTTTTTTGTTCTTCTTTCTCCAGTTGTTGTAGGTGTGAAGTTAGGTTGTCTATTTGATGTTTTTCTTGTTTCTTGAGGTAGAATTGTATTGCTATAAACTTCTCTCTTAGAACTACTTTTGCTGCATCCCATAGGTTTTGAGTTGTGTTTTCATTGTCATTTGTTTCTAGAAATTTTTTTATTTCCCTTTTGATTTCTTCAGTGAACTGTTGGTTATTTAGAAACATGTTGTTTAATCTCCATGTGTTTGTGTTTCTTACAGTTTTTTTCTTGTAATTGATATGTAGTCTCATAGTGTTGTGGTTGGAGAAGATGCTTGATACAATTTCTTGCTTGATATGATTTCAGTTTTCTTAAATTTACTGAGGTTTGATTTGTGGTCTGTCCTGGAGAATGTTCATGTACACTTGAGAAGAAGGTGTATTCTTCTGCATTTGGATGGAATGTCCTGAAGATATCAATGAGATCCATCTCATCTAATGTATCATCTAAGACTTGTGATTCCTTATTAATTTTCTGTTTTGATGATCTGTCCATTGGTGTCAGTGGGGTGTTAAAGTCTCCTACTATTATTGTGTTACTGTCAATTTCTCCTTTTATGTCTGTTAGTGTTTGTCTTATGTATTGAAGTGCTCCTCTGTTGGGTGCATAGATATTTACAACTGTTATGTCTTCTTCTTGAATTGCTCCCTTGATCAATATGTAGTGTCCCTTCCTTATCTCTTGTGATCTTCTGTGTTTTTTGTCTGATATGAGGATTGCTACTTCAGCTTTCTTTTGCTTCCCATTTGCATGGAATATATTTTTCCATCCTCTCACTTTCAGTCTATATGTCTTGAGGTCTGAAGTGGGTTTTTTGTAGACAGCATATATATGGGTCTTGTTTTTGTATTCATTCAGCCAGTCTGTGTCTTTTGGATGGAGCACTTAATCCATTTACATTTAAAGTAATTATTGATATATATGTTCCTATTGCCATTTTCTTAATTGTTTGGGGTTGATTTTGTAGATCTTTTTTCTTCTTGTATTTCTTGACTATATAAGTCAGTTTAACATTTGGTGTAAAGCTGGTTTGGTGGTACTGAATTCTCTTAACCTTTGCTTGTCTGAAAAGCTTTTTATTTCTCCATCAATTTTGAATGAGCTCCTTGCCAGGTACAGTCATCTTGGTTGTAGATTTTTCCCTTCCAGTACCTTAAATATATCCTGCCATTCCCTCTGGCCTGCAGAGTTTCTGCTGAAAGATCAGCTGTTAAGCGTATGGGGTTTCCCTTGTATGTTACTTGTTGCTTTTCCTTTGCTGCTTTTAATATTCTTTCTGTGTGTTTAGTCTTTGTTAGTTTGATTAGTATGTGTCTTGGTGTGTTTCTCCTTGGGTTTATCCTTTATGGGACTATTTGTGCCTCTTGGACCTGACTATTTCCTTTTTCATGTTGGGGAAATTTTCAACTATAATTTCTTAAAAAATTTTCTCTTTCCCTTTCTTTTTCTCTTCTCCTGGGACCCCATTAATTCAAATGTTGGTGTGTTTGATATTGTCCCAGAGGTCTCTGAGACTATCCTCAGTTCTTTTCATTCTTTTTACTTTATTTTGCTCTTCAGAAGTTATTTCTACCATTTTATCTTCCCATTCACTGATTCGTTCTTCTGTTTCAGATATTCTGCTAGTGATTCCTTCTAGAGTATTTTTAATTTCAGTGATTTTGTTGTTTGTCCCTGCATGTTTATTTGTTAATTCTTCTAGATTGTTGTTAGTTAATTTTTGCATTTTCTCCATTTTGTTTTCAAGGTTTTTGATCATCTTTACTATCATTATTCTGAATTTTTTCCAGATAATTTGCCTATTTCCTCATTTATTTGGACTTCTGTGTTTCTAGTTTGTTCTTTCATTTGTGTAGTATTTCTCTGCTTTTTCATCATTATTATTATTTTTTTTTAACTTATTCTGTTTGAGGTCTACTTTTCCCAAGTTTCAAGAGTTCTTTCTTCCTTTTGGTTTCTGCCCTCCCAAGGTTGGTCCACTGCTTTCTGTAAGCTTCTTATAGGGTGAGATTTGTGCTGAGTTTTTGTTTTTTTGCTTTTCCTCTGATGGGCAAGGCTGGGTGAGGTGGTAATCCTGTCTGCTGCTGATTGGGTTTGTATTTTTGTTTTGTTTGTTGTTTAGATGAGGGATCATGCACAAGGTGCTATTGGTGGCTGGGTGATGCCAGAGTCTTGTATTCCAGTGGTTTCCCTTTTTGAGTTCTCACTATTTGGGTTAGTTCTCTGGTAGTCTAGGGTCTTGGAGTCAGTGCTCCCACTCCAAAGACTTGGGCTTGATCTCTGCCATGTACAGCAACACCGTCCTCAACCACAGATGGTGATCACAATGTCCACTCCTGCTCCTAGTAAGTCTGTAGTGAGTCTACAGGGCTCGGCTAGGGTGGCTGCAGACAGGCTGTCTTAGTGGGTTGGCCTGCAAGGTGAATTCTTAACCACTGGACCGCCAGGGAAGTCTTGAAAGGATTTTTAAAGGGGATTATTTTCTTGATTTCTCTTTGTGATAATTTATTTTTTACTGTGTCGAAAGGCAACAGATTTCTGTATATTATTATTGTGTCCTACAGCTTTACTTAATTCACTTATTCTGAAACTTTTTTTGGTGGAGCCTTCAGATTTTGTATGTGTAGTATCATGTTATCTGCAAACAGTGGCACTTTTACTTCTTTTCTGATTTTGATACTTTGTATTTCTTTATCTTATCTGATTGCAGTGGCTAGGACTTCAAGTATTATGTTAATAGAAGTGGCAACAGTGGACATCCTTATCTTGCTGCTGATCTTAGAGGATTATGCTTTCAGCTTTTCACTGTTGAGTATAATGTTAGCTGTGGTTTTGTCACGTATGGCCTTTATTCATTTGAGATATCCTCCTTCTGTATCAACTTTGATGAGGGTTTTTATCATGAATGGATGTTGAATTTTGTCAAATGTCTGTTTTGCGTTTATTGCGATGATGATGTGATTTTTATCTTTCCTTTTGTTAGTATGCTATATTATGTTGATTGGTTTATGGATATAGAACCATTCTTGCATTCCCAGAATAAATCATACATGATTATGCTGTATGATCCTCTTTATGATCCTCTTTATATATTGTTGAATTTGGTTGCTAATATTCTGTTGAGGATTTTTGCACCTATATTAATTAGAGGTATTGACCTGTAACTTTTCTTTTTCTGTACTATCGTTGGTTTTAGTATGGGTGCTGGTGGCCTCATAGAATGAATTTAGGAGTATTCCCTCCTGTTCAGCTTTTTGGAATAGTTTGAGAAGGATAGATATTAGTTCTTTTTTATAGGTTTAGTAGATTTCCCCTGTGAAGCCATCAGTCTTGGACTTTTGTTTGCTGGGAGTTTTTTGATTGCTAATTTAATTGTGCTACAGGCTTCCCTGACGGCTCAGACAGTAAAGAATCTGTCTCAATGCAGGATTTAATCCCTGGGTTGGGCATATCCCCTGGAGAAGAGAGTGGCAACCCACTCCAGTATTCTTGCCTGGAAAATTCCATGGACAGAGAAAACTGGCAGTTTACAGTCCATGGCATCGCAAAGAGTCAGACACAATTGAGCAACCAACACTTTCACTTTTCAGTTGCACTACTCATCTGTTCAGAATGTGTACTTCTTCCTGACTCAGTTTTGGAAAATTATATATTTCTAGATATTTATCCATTTCTTCTAGTTGTCTGGTTCATTGGCATATAACTGTTTGCCCTATTCTCTTATCTCTGTGATATTGGTTGTACTTTCTCCTCTTTCATTTCTTACTTTATTTGGGTCCTGTCTTTTTTCTTAATGAACCTGACTGAAGTCTCAGAAGTTTTGTTTATTTTTTAAACAAAAGCTCTTGATTTCACTAACTTTTTTCTATCTTTTTGTTTTTATTATTATCATTTCAAAAAACTCTTCTCTGATCTCCATTATTTCCTTTCTTCTGTTGACATTTGGCTTTGTTCTTTGTAAAATTTCTTTAAATGCTTGGTTAGGTTGTTTATTTGAAAAACTTTTTTTTCTTGAGGTAGGCCATTACTGCCATAAACTTCCCTCTAAGGAGTGCTTTTACTATATCCTATAAATTTTGTAAACATTTATTTTTATTTTCTCAAGGTATTTTCTGATTTACTTTTTGATTTCTTCATTGATTTCTTCATCTTCATTTCCTACTAGGATGTTGCATAGTTTCCTTGTGTTTATGTTTGTCCCATATTTTTGTCCTATAAATGATTTGTAGTTTCATACCCAAATTATGGTTGAAAAATGTACTTGATATAACTTCTATCTTCTTAAATTTGTTAAGACTTGTTTTGAGGTCTAGCATGTCATCTATCCTGGAGAACATTCCATGTGCATTTCAAAATAATATGTTCAGTTCAGTTCAGTTGCTCAGTTGTGTCCAACTCTTTGCAACCCCATGAACTGCAGCACACTAGGCCTCCCTGTCCATCACCAACTCCCAGAGCCTACCCAAACTCATGTCCATTAAGTTGGTGATGCCATCTAACCATCTCATCCTCTGTTGTCCCCTTCTCCTCCTGCCCTCAATCTTTCCCAGCATCAGGGTCTTTTCAAATGAGTCAGCTCCTTACATCAAGTGGCCAAAGTAGAGGAGTTTCAACTGCAACATCAGTCCTTCCAATGAACACCCAGGACTGATCTCCTTCAGGATGGACTGGTTGGTTCTCCTTGCAGTCCAACGGACTCTCAAGAGTCTTCTCCAACACCACAGTTCAAAGCATGAATTCTTCAGCACTCAGCTTTCTTTATGGTCCACTCTCACATCCATACACGACTACTGGAAAAATCATAGCCTTGACTAGATGGATCTTTGTTGGCAAAGTAATGTCTCTGCTTTTTAATATGCTGTTTAGGTTGGTCATAACTTTCCTTCCAAGGAGTAAGCATCTTTTAATTTCATGGCTGCAATCACCATCTGCAGTGATTTTAGAACCCAAAAACATAAAGTCTGCCACTGTTTCTCCATCTATTTGCCATGAAGTGATGGGACCAGATGCCATGATGTTAGTTTTCTGAATGTTGAGCTTTAAGCCAACTTTTTAACTCTCCTCTTTCATTTTCATTAAGAGGCTCTTTAGTTCTTCTTCACTTTCTGCCATATGGGTAGTGTCATCTACATATCTGAGGTTATTGATATTTCTCCTGGCAATCTTGATTCCAGCTGTGCTTCATCCAGCCCAGCGTTTCTCACTATGTACTCTGCATAGAAGTTAAATAAGCAGGGTGACAATATACAGCCTTGACGGATGCCTTTTCCTATTTGGAACCAGTCTGTTCCATGTCCAGGTCTATCTGTTGGTTCTCGACCTGCATACAGGTTTCTCAAGAGGTAGGTCAGGTGGTATGGTATTCCCATCTCTTTCAGAATTTTCCAGTTTATTGTGATCCACACAGTCAGAGGCTTTGGCATAGTCAGTAAAGCAGAAATAGATGTTTTCTGGAAATCTCTTGCTTTTTTGACGATCCAGCAGATGTCGGCAATTTAATCTCTGGTTCCTCTGCCTTTTCGAAAACGAGCTTGTACATCTGGAAGTTCACGGTTCACGTATTGCTGAAACCTGCCTTGAGAATTTTGAGCATTACTTTACTAGTGTGTGAGATGAGTGCAATTGTGTGGTAGTTTGAGCATTCTTTTGCATTGCCTTTCTTTGGGATTGGAATGAAAACTGACCTTTTCCAGTCCTGTGGTCACTGCTGAGTTTTTCAAATTTTCTGACATATTGAGTGCAGCACTTCCACAGCATCATCTTTCAGGATTTGAAATAGCTCAACTGGAATTCCATCACCTCCACTAGCTTTGTTTGTAGTGGTGCTTCCTATGGCCCACTTGACTTCACATTCCAGGATGTCTGGCTCTAGGTGTGTGATCACACCATTGTGATTATCTGGGTCATGAAGATCTTTTTTGTACAGTTCTTCTGTGTTCTTTCCACATCTTAATATCTTCTTCTTTTGTTAGGTCCATACTGTTTCTGTCCTTTATTGAGCCCATCGTTGCTTGAAATCTTCCCTTGGTATGTCTAATTTTCTTGAAGAGATCTCTAGTCTTTCCCATTCTATTGTTTTCCTCTATTTCTTTGCATTGATCGCTGAGGGAGGCTTTCTTATCTCTCCTTGCTCTTCTTTGGAATTCTGCATTCAAATGCATATATCTTTACTTTTCTCCTTTGCTTTTCGATTCTCTTCTTTTCACAGCTATTTGTAAGGCTTCCTCAGACAGCCATTTTGCTTCTTTGCATTTCTTTTCCATGGGGATGGTCTTGATCCCTGTCTCCTGTATAATGTCATGAACCTCCGTCCATAGTTCATCAGGCACTCTGTCTATCAGATCTAGTCCCTTAAATCTATTTCTCACTTCTACTATATAATTTTAACGGATTTGACTTAGGTCATATCTGAATAGTTTAGTGGTTTTCCCTACTTTCTTCAATTTAAGTCTGACTTTGGCAAGAAGAAGTTCATGATCTGAGCCACAGTCTGCTCCCGGTTTTGTTTTTGCTGACTGTATAGAGCTTCTCCATCTTTGGCTGCAAAGAATATAATCAGTCTGATTTTGGTGTAGGCCATTGGTGATGTCCATGTTTAGAGTCTTCTCTTGTGTTGCTGGAAGAGGGTGTTTGCTCTGACCGGTGCATTCTCTTGACAAAACTCTTTTAGCCTTTTCCCTGCTTCATTCTGTACTCCAAGGCCAAATTTGCCGGTTACTCCAGGTGTTTCTTGACTTCCTACTTTTGCATTCCAGTCCCCTATAATGAAAAAGACTTCTTTTTTGGGTGTTAGTTCTTAGAGGTTTTGTAGATTTTCATAGACCCTTAGAAAAGAATTTGTATTCTGCTGCTTTTGGTTATTAAGTCCAACTTGTTTCATAGATCCTTTAAGGCCACTGTTACTGATTTTCTATCTGGATAATATGTCCAGTGATGTAAATGGGATGTTAAAGTCCATACTATTTATTGTGTTAATGTGAACTTCTTCCTTTTTGTCTTAATATTTGCTTTATATGGGTAAGTGCTCATGTAATAAGTGCATGTATGTTAATTAATATTATATACTATTTTATGGTCACCCTTTTATCATTATATAAGGCCTTTCTTTGTCTCTTGTTATAGAGTTTTGTTTTATAGGTTAGTTTGTCTGGTATGAGTATTGCTGTCCTAGCTTTCTTATTGTTTCCATTTTCATGAAATACATTTTTTCGTCCCCTCACTTTTATTATGTATGCGTCTTTAGTTCTGATGTGAATCTCTTTAAATGGCAGTTTAAAAAATCTGATTTTACACCCTGTGTTTCTTGTTTGTAGCACTAAGTCCATTATCATTTAAAGTGATATTGAAAAAAATAAAGTCATTATTGATAGGTTTGTACTCACTGCCATTTTGTTTCTTGTTTTCGGTTATTTGTGTAGTTCTCTTCTTTTAGTCTTTTTCTGTTGTGCTTTGATGATTTTATTCTGTATGCTTGTGTTCCTTTCTTGTTGGTTTTTATGTGTATCTTATTGTTATTTATTTATTAATTTTTGGATTTGCTGGGTCTTTGTTGCTGTGCATGAGCTTTCTCCAGTTGTGACAAGAGGGGGCTCCTCTTTAGTTGCAGTGCTCAGGCCTCTCTTTGCTGTGACCTCTCTTGTTGCAGAGCTCAGGCTATACAGCATGAGGATTTAAGTAGTTGCAGCCCATGGGCTCAGTAGTTGCAGCTTGTGGGCTATAAATCACAGGCTCAGCAGTTATTTATTGGTTGCACTGGGTCTTTATTGCTGCATGGGCTTTATGTAGATGTGGTGAGCAGGGGCTACTCTCTAAGCTGCTTGTGCATGGGCTTCTCATTGCAGTGGCTCTCTTGTTGTGGACACAGGCTCTAGGGTGTGCAGGCTTCAGTAGTTGTGATCTGTGGGTTCTAGAGTGTTGGCTTAGTAGTTTTGGTTCATGGGCTTAGTTGCCCTGCTACATGTGAAATTTTCCTGGACCAGGGATTGAACTCTTGTCCCTTGTTTTGGCAGGTTGCTTCTTAAACCATTGGACCATTGGGAAAGTAATTCTTGTCGGGTTATGATTTGTGGTTACCATGGGGCTCATATATATTGACTTTTAACTGTATCTACTCTTTTAAAATTGATAGTCATTTGAGATTAAACATATTCTAAAAGATCTACATTTTTTACTCCCCTTCCCCATGTTTTGTGTTTTGATATCTTATTTACACCTGCATATTTTCCTGTAACTGTTTATTGTAGTTACAGATTTTTTTTATTTGAATTTTTGTCTTTTAATCTTTGTGCTGGGCTTCCCTGGTGGCTCGGATGGTAAAGAATTTCCCTACAGTGCAGGAGATCTGGCTCATCTTTCAGGATTTGATCCCTGGGTAGGGAAGATACCATGGAGAAGGGAATGGCAACCCACTCCAGTATTCTTGCTTGGAGAATTCTGTGGACAGAGGAGCCTGGGAGCTACAGTCCTTTAAGTGATTGAAGTATAGTCTTTAGTATATATTTGGATGAGATGGCTGGATGGCATCACTGACTCGATGGACGTGAGTCTGAGTGAACTTCAGGATTTGGTGATGGACAGAGAGGCCTGGCGTGCTGCGCTTTCTTGGGTCGCAAAGAGTCGGACACCACTGAGCAACTGAACTGAATTGAACTGCCTTTGGTAGTGGGAATTTTACATACCTATAAAGTCTTATGTATTGTTGAGCCATTTTTTCCATTTAGAGAAGACCCTTTAACAACACTTTATGTAGGGTCAGTTTCAGTTGAGTTTAGTCCCTCAGTCGTGTCTGACTGTTTGCAACCCCATGGACTCCAGTATGCCAGACTTCCTGTCCATCAACAACTCCCAACGCTTGCTAAATTCAAACTCAGGTCCATCAAGTCAGTAATGCCATCCAACCATCTCATCCTCTATCATCCCCTTCTCCTCCTGCCTTCAATCTTTCCCAGCATCAGGGTCTTTTCCAGTGAGTCAGTTCTTCGTATCAGGTGGCAAAAGCACTGGCGTTTCAGCTTCAGCATCAGTCCTTCCTGTGAATAGTCAGGATTGATTTCCTTTAGAAGTGACTGGTTGGATCTTCTTGCAGTCTAAGGGAGAGAGTCTTTGGAGAGTCCAAAGTCAAGAGTCTTTTCCAATACCACAGTTCAAAAGCATAATTTCTTCGGTACTCAGCTTTCTTTATGGTCCAACTCTCCCATCCATACACAACTACTAGAAAAACCGTAGCTTTGACTAGATGGACCTTTGTCAGCAAAGTAACGTCTCTGCTTTCTAATATGCTGTCTAGGTTGGTCATAGCTTTTCTTCCAAAGAGCAAGCGTCTTTTAAAATTCATGGCTACAGTCACTATCTGCAGTGATTTTGGAGCCCAAGAAAATAAAGTCTATCACTGTGTCCATTGTTTCCCCATCTGTTTGCCACGAAGTAATGGGACTGGATGCCATGATCTTAGTTTTTTGAATGTTCAGTTTTACGCCTGCTTTTTCACTGTCTTTCACCTTCAACATGAGGCTCTTTAGTTCCTCTTCACTTTCTGCCATAAGGGTGATATTATCTGCATATCTGAGGTTATTGCTATTTCTCCTGGCATTGTTGATTCCAGCTTGTATTTCATCCAGGCAGGCATTTTTCATGATGTACTCTGAATATAAGTGAAATAAACAGGGTGAAAATATACCTTCTTGATGTATTCCTCTCCTGATTTGGAACAGTCTGTTCCATGTCTGGTTCCAACTGTTGCTTCTTTACGTGCATACAAGTTTCTCAGGAGGCAGGTGACGTGGTTTGGTATTCCCATCTCTTGAAGAATTTTCCACAGTTTGTTGTGATCTACACAGTTAAAGGCTTTGGCATAATCAGTAAAGCAGAAGATGTTTTTCTAGAGTTTTCTTGCTTTTTCTATGATCCAGTGGATGTTGGCAGTTTGATCTCTGGTTCGTCTGTCTTTTCTAAATCCAGCCTGAACATCTGGAAGTTTACAGTTCACGTACTGTTGAAGCCTGGCTTGGGGAAGTTTGAGCATTACTTTGCTAGTGTGTGAAATGAGTGCAGTTGTTCAGTAACTTGAACATTGTTTGGCATTGCTTTTCTTTGGGATTGGAATGAAAACTGACCTTTTCCAGTCCTGTGGCCACTGCTGAGTTTTCCAGAGTTTGCTGGCATATTGAGTGCAGCACTTTATCGGCATCATCTTTTAGGATTCAAAATAGGTCAACTGGAATTCCATCACATCCACTAGCTCTATTTGTAGTGATGCTTCCTAAGGTCCACTTGAGTTCGCCTTCCAGATGTTTGACTCTAGGTGAGAGATCACACCCATTGTGGTTAGAAAGCTAGGGTCAGTTTACTGTTGATTAATTCTTTTAGTTTTTGCTTGTCTGAGAACTTCTTTATCTCTTGGACAGTTTTGAGTAATAATTTGTTGAGTAGAATATCCTAGGTTGTAGGTTTTCTCCCATCAGCCCTTGAAAAATATGATGCCACTGCCTTCTGGCTTATACATTTTTTGCAGAGAAGTATTGCCTCCAAACATTGGAGTTAGCCTGTTCTTTGCTGCAAAGAATGCTCAACTACCACACAATTGCACTTATCTCACATGCTAGTAAAGTAATGCTCAAAATTCTCCAAGCCAGGCTTCAGCAATACGTGAACCGTGAACTTCCTGATGTTCAAGCTGGTTTTCGAAAAGGCAGAGGAACCAGATCAACTTGCCAACATCTGCTTGATCATGGAAAAAGCAAGAGATTTCCAGAAAAACATCTCTTTCTGCTTTATTGACTATGTCAAAGCCTTTGACTGTGTGGATCACAATCAACTGTGGAAAATTCTGAAAGAGATGGGAATACCAGACCACCTGGCCTGCCTCTTGAGAAATCTGTATGCAGATCAGGAAGCAACAGTTAGAACTGGAGATGGAACAACAGGCTGGTTCCAAATAGGAAAAGGAGTACATCAAGGCTGTATATTGTCACCCTGCTTATTTAACTTCTATGCAGAGTACATCATGAGAAACGCTGGACTGGAGGAAACACAAGCTGGAATCAAGATTGCCGGGAGAAATATCAATAACCTCAGGTATGCAGATGATACCACCCTTATGCAGAAAGTGAAGAGGAACTAAAAAGCCTCTTGATGAAAGTGAAAGAGGAGAGCGAAAAAGTTGGCTTAAAGCTCAACATTCAGAAAACGAAGATCATGGCATCTGGTCCATCACTTCATGGGAAATAGATGGGCAAACAGTAAAAACAGTGTCAGACTTTATTTTTGGGGGCTCCAAAATCACAGCAGATGGTGACTGCAGCCATGAAATTAAAAGACGCTTACTCCTTGGAAGAAAAGTTATGACCAACGTAGATAGTGTATTCAAAAGCAGAGACATTACTTTGCCGACTAGGGTCCGTATAGTCAAGGCTATGGTTTTTCCAGTGGTCATGTATGGATGTGAGAGTTGGAGTGTGAAGAAGGCTGAGCACCGAAGAATTGATGCGTTTGAACTGTGGTGTTGGAGAAGACTCTTGAGAGTCCCTTGGACTGCAGGGAGATCCAACTAATCCATTCTGAAGGAGATCAACCCTGGGATTTCTTTGGAAGGAATGATGCTAAAGCTGAAACTCCAGTACTTTGGCCACCTCATGCGAAGAGTTGACTCATTGGAAAAGACTCTGATGCTGGGAGGGATTTGGGGCAGGAGGAGAAGGAACAACCGAGGATGAGATGGCTGGATGGCATCTAGGCTTGATGGACGTGAGTCTTAGTGAACTCCGGGAGATGGTGATGGACAGGGAGGCCTGGCGTGCTGCAATTCTTGGAGTTGCAAAGAGTCGGACACAACTGAGCGACTGAACTGAACTGAACTTGCTGCTTTATAGTCTGGTATCAGGTTTACTCCTTACTGATGTAACTTCAATCTGGCATCCTCTTCTAGTACAGTCCTGTTTCACCCACATTAAAAACCTGCTCAGTGAATATGGCTCTCATCAATAATTTCTTGAAGCATTTCAGGAAATTCCTGGGTAGCTACTGTTTTTGCAGTCAATACTTACTTTTACATTGTGAGATTGGCTGTAAACCTGAACTGAGGATACAGCCATGGCTGGTGTTAAAAGATGTGCCCCCTCATTCTTCGCCATGTTTCTTCTTCCCATCTTCATAAAAGCTTTTAGCTTTCCCTTGAATCAGTATTAACCCATGTGGGCCTGACACTGATGCTGACCCTACATCCACACACTAAGCAATTTCCTAATCTCTTCCATCATTTTTCCATGCATCTTTGATGTTATTGTCGACATCATCAAAATGGCAGACTTCACATGTTCCACAATCTTGTCCTTGTTCTATAGACAACAGACTTCGTGTGTTCCATGATCTTGTCTTTGTTCTTTAGAATCGTTCCAATGGTTGAATGATTCATTGTACAAAAACAAGCAATATCTACCATCCTTTTGCCCTGCTTCATTCTCTCAATTATTTTCACTTTTGTTTTCCATTGTCATTTCTTAGTGCTTCTTAGCAATACCAGCTGTATCACTGCTGCTTTTATACTTGCTTCTGGACATCCTGGGCTTCAAAGAAAGATTCTGTACTACTGAACTTTATACAGTACTTACTGTACAGTATGCGAAAGCACAGCCACTTGTAGAGGATGCATGCATGTGACAGTATACGCTAGACACATGAACTAACTTACGTGATTGGACATGCAAACACGTTTACATCTTTGGAAATTTGTATGTGTGGAATTTACTGTATGGTGTTTTCCTGGTATATGCTCAGGAGTGGGATTGTTGCAACATATGGTGGTCCCTTTAATTTTTAAAATCTATTCTTGAAGTAGCTTCAAGTTGGTTTCCTTAAGGTAGCTTTATAGTGTGTACTTACATCTGATGGACAAATATATTTCCCTTATACTCCTCTTATAAAAATGTTTTGCTTGTTTTCAGCAGATTTCTTTTTCTTTAGATTGGACTTAGAATTATTTTAAGTTACAAAAAGAAAACTGTTATTACTATAGGGATTTCTTTATTCTTATAAGGTAGCTTGGGAAGAATTGACATCACTGCAGTAATATTTCCATTTAGGGGAGCTTTCAATGTCTTCAAATTTTCTTTTCATTTTCTTCAGTAAAGTTTTAGTTGGATTTATTTTATATTTGGAAGTGATATGAGAAGCAATTGAAATTGGTAAACAAGACTTTGAGCCCTGGAGGAAGTTGCAGTATAGAATAGCTTCTGATAAACTAGTAACAATTTCTATTCAGATTATAAAATGTGCATTGGTAAAACTTGGAAATGTTTTATTAAAAAAATGGTTGCTGAAGTACTGATTCTCTGTTGATTTAATGATCAAATTTATAAGAAAAAATTTAATGAAACCTTTAAAAAAATAGTCTCTCTGTGTCACCAAGGTTTAGGTGCTGTGTGCAGGGCAGATTCTAATGACCAACCTGTTGTTACTTTTGTAACCTCAGTTTCTTTCATGCTACTAGTAATGCTTTTTATTTATAATAATTTTTTTCTTATTTAACTCACTTGCAAAAGCAGTTTGGCTCCTGAGGTTTAAAACAACTGAAATGCTGGCCCTTGGTTTGTCAATAATTGGCAGCTCAGTTACAGGATAGAGAAGAGCTGCCCAGATTTAGAAGAAACAAGTGAAACAGGAAAAAAAGAGAATGGTGTGTGGGTACTTTCTTGGTTTCCTGATGTTTCACTCAGTAGTACAAAATGCTCTGAAAGAGGAATGGACTTTTGGGAAGGATTGTTGCCGTTGACTGCTTTTCATTCTGAGCAGCAGTCTCAGTTTCCTACCTACCCTGGCATACATGCCTGTTTTCCACTTTGGGAATGTGTGGAGGAAGGCAACAGATGGGCGTCAGCAGTGTTGAGGTTAGGCTCTAATGAGAGGCTGTTTAGCTGAGGGTGAATCAATTTATAGTTTACAGCACACGATGTTAGTATTCCATAGTAGCTAACACTGTGAAAACCAAGTTGTGAGACTGTTGAAAAAGTGTGTAAGGATAAGACCTTTTTTGTATATTTTGCCCCACCCTTCTGACCAGCTTGGTTCCATTTTTTACCTTCATGTTGGAATAAAGCTCCTTGCAGGAATGCACCTTCATAGCCCACTCCCCTCTACATAATGATTGTGTCATATACTCTCTTAA
>NW_017212640.1:0-16390 GCF_001704415.2 Capra hircus
GAACCCTTTGGAAGTGCAGAGGTTAGGTGTGATTAGCCTCGAGATGCCTCAGCGCAAATGGGCCTCATCTCGCCTGGAGGGGAGAACCTCCTGGATTTTCTCGAGTTGCGGCAGGTGCTCTCTACTTACAACGGGGACCTCAGGGACCCGCTCTGGTGGCCTCAGGAAAGGCCTTCCCCATGCGGGTTCTCGGGGCCTCTCGGGATTCCTCTCCCGTTGATGCCGGGACCTAAGACCTTGCGTGGAATCAGTGCCAGAACCTGAGGATTCCTCTCCAGTGCTGACATGGATCTGGGGTACTTCTGGAGTCTCCCCAGGGGAGTCAGTCCTCGTCTTCGAGCGGGGAAATGCACGTGCGCTTTCCTCACGAGCTGTAGCAGCAGTGTCGCGCTTCGCTTCGCGTAGATCATGGGATCTGTGCTTTCCCTCGAGGCTTTCCCACGAGGCTTTCCCACGAGTCTTCCACGAGGCTTTCCCACGGGGGCTGTTCCCACGTGCCACCGTTGGTGTGAGTCGATCTCTCCGCTTGAAAGTCGAGGCAGTGCAGGGAATGGATTGAGACAACTGGGGGACTCTGGGAATGGTGGCCAGACTCTAGAGTTCCTCTCAACTTTCCTGTGGAGAGCGCCTCCTCTTGAGATGCGACGGGAACGCCGGGAATTCTTTCCCGACCACGCAGGGAAATGATCCCTGCTCTCGAGCTATGAGACGGAATCGGGGCCCCTCTGGATGTGGGCGGGACTCTCGTGCTTCCTCTCCGAATGGAGGCGAGTATGTCGGGGAACTTATTCAGTTGCAGAAAAGGTGTGAAGGACCTTTTGGAAGTTCCAGGATGTTAGGTGCAATTAGCCTCTAGACGCCTCAGCGGAAATGCGCCTAATTTCGCCTGGAGGGGAGAACCTCCTGGATTTTCTCGAGTTGCGGCAGGTGCTCTCGACTTCCGACGGGGTCCTCAGGGACCCGCTCTGGTGGCCGCAGGAAAGGCCAGTCCCCATGCGAGTTGCTCGGTGGCCTCTCGGGATTCCTCTCCCGTCGATGCCGGGGCCTAAGACCTTGTGTGGGTCGGTCCTGGAACCTGAGGATTCCTCTCCAGTGCTGACATGGGTCTTGGGGTACTTCGGGAGTCTCCCCAGGGGAGTCAGTCCTCATTCGAGTGGGGGCATTGAAGAGCGCTTTCCTCCTGAGCTGTAGCAGCAGTGTCATTCTTCCCGTCGAGTGGATCAAGGGATCAGTGGCTTTCCCTCGAGGCTTTCCCATGAGGCTTTCTCACAAGGCTTTCTCACAAGGCTGTCCCACGTGCCACCGTGCTGTGAGTCGATCCTCGGCTTGAAAGTCGAGGCAGTGCAGGGAAAACAGGTTTCCCTGGAATGGACTGAGATATCTGGGGTACTCTGGGAATGGTGGCACGACCCTGGAGTTCCTCTCACCTTTCCTGTAGAGAGCGCCTCCTCTTGAGTTGTGACGGGAAGACCGGGAATTCTTTCCCGACCACGCAGGGAAAGGATACCTCCTCTCTAGCTGTGAGGCGGAAACGGGGCTCCTCTGGATGTGGGTGGGACTCTCGTGCTTCCTCTCGAGTGGAGACGGGTATGTCGGGGAACTTCTTGAGTTGCAGCAAGGGTGTGAAGAACCCTTTGGAAGTTCCAGAGGTTTAGGTGTGATTAGCCTCGAGTCGCCTCAGCGGAAATGGGCCTCATCTCGCCTGGAGGGGAGAACCTCCTGGATTTTTTCGAGTTGGGACAGGTGATCTCGACTTAAGACGGGGACCTGAGGGACCCGCTCTGGTGGCCTCAGGAAAGGCCATTCCCCATGCGAGTTGCTCGGGGGCCTCTCGGGATTCCTCTCCCGTCGATGCCGGGGCCTATGACCTTGTGTGGAGTCGGTGCCGGAACCTGAGGATTCCTCTCCAGTGCTGACATGGATCTTGGCGTCCTTAAAGGCGAGATGAGGCCCATTTGCGCTGAGGCGTCTCGAGGCTAATCACACCTAACCTCTGGAACTTCCAAAGGATCCTTCACACCCTTGCTGCAACTCAAGAAGTTCTCCGACATACCCGTCTCCACTCGAGAGTATCAACATCTTCCCGCCCACTTTCAGAGGAGCACCGTTTCCACCTCATAGCTCGAGAGGAGGGATCCTTTCCCTGCGTGGTCTGGAAAGCATTCCCAGCGTTCCAGTCGCATCTCAAGAGGAGGCCCTCTCCACAGGAAAGGCGAGAGAAACTCCAGGGTCGTTCCACCATTCCCAGAGTCCCCAGATGTCTCTGTCAATTCCAGGGAAACCTATTTTCCCTGCACTGCCTCGACTTTCAAGCCGAGGATAGACTCACACCACGGTGGCACGTGGGACAGCCCTCAGAAAAATCCTCGTGGGAAAGCCTCGAGGGAAAGCCACAGATCCCTTGATCCACGCGACGGGAAGTGTGACACTGCTGCTACAGTTCGTGAGGAAAGCTCACGTGCATGCACCCACACGAGATGAGCACTGACTCCCCATGGGAGACTCCAGAAATACACCAAGACCCATTTCAGCACTGGGGAGGAATCCTCAGGTTCTGGCCCCGATTCCACACAAGGTCTTAGGCCCCAACATCGACGGGAGAGGAATCCCGAAAGTCCCCCTTGCAACTCCCATGGGCACTGGCCTTTCCTGAGGCCACCAGAGCGGGTCCCTGAGGTCCCCGTCTTAACTCGAGAGACCCTGCCCAACTCTAGAAAATCCAGGACGTTTTCCCCTCCAGGCGAGATGAGGCCCATTTCCTCTGAGGCGTCTGGAGGCTCATCACACCTAAACTCTGGAAATTCAAAAGGGTCCTTGCTGCAACTCAAGAAGTTCCCTGACATACCCGTCTCCACTTGAGAGGAAGCACGATGGTCCCGCCCACATCCAGAGGAACCCCGTTTCCGCCTGGCAGCTTGAGATGAGGGATCCTATCCTGCTTAGTCAGGAAAGATTTTTCAGCGTTCCCGTGGCATCTCAAGAGTAAGGGCTCTCAATAGGAAAGGGGAGAGGAACTCCAGGGTCGTGCCACCATTCCCAGAGTCCCCCAGATGTGTCAGTCCATTTCAGAGGAACCTGTTTTCCCTGCACTGCCTCGACTTTCACGCCGAGTATCGACTCACACCATGGTGGCACGTGGGACAGCCCTGTGGGAAAGCCTCGTGGGAAAGCCTCGAGGGAAAGCCACAGATCCCTTGATCCCCGCGACGGGAAGCGTAACACACCTGCTACACTGTCCCTGAGGTCACGGTCGTATGTTGAGAGCAACTGCCGCAACTCGAGAAAATCCAGGAGGTTCTCTGCTTCAGTCGAGATGAGGCCCATTTTCTCTGCGGCGTCTCGAGAGTAATCACGCCTAAACTCTGGAACTTCCAAAGGGTCCTACACACCCTTGCTACAACTCAAGAAGTTCCCCGACATACCCGTCTCCACTCCAGAGGAAGCACGAGGGTCCGGCCACCTCCAGAGGAGCTCCGTTTCCTCCTCCAAGCTCGAGATGAGTGATCCTTCTCTGCTTCCTCGGGAAAGAATTTCCGACGTTTCCGACGCATCTCAAGAGGAGGCGCGCTGCACAGGAAAGGCGAGAGGAACTCATGGGTCGTGCCACCATTCCAAGAGTCCCCCAGATGTCTCAGTCCATTCCAGAGGATCCTGTTTTCCCTGCACTGCTTCGACTTGCCCGGCGAGGATCGCGGTGGCAGAGGCGAGGATCGCGGTGGTACGTGGGAGAGCCCTGTGGGAAAGCCTCGTCTGAAAGCCTCGAGGGAAAGCCACAGATCCCTTGATCCACGCGATGGGAAGCGTGACACTGCTGCTACAGCACGGGAGGAAAGCGCACGTGCATGCCCCCACTCGAGATGAGGACTGACTCCCCTGGGGAGACTCCAGAAGTACCTCAAGATGCATGTCAGCCCTGGAGAGGAATCTTCAGGTTCTGGCCCCGACTCCACACAAGGTCTTAGGCCCTGGCATCGACGGGAGAGGAATAGCGACACGCCCTCTAGCAACTCGCATGGGGACTGGCCTTTCCTGAGGTCACCAGAGCGGGTTGTCTTGAGTTGTATAAGCAAACCTGTTCCTTCCAAATAGAGGCTTGCAAACACACCCGCGGTGGTTGCCTCTTCTTCCCCGAAGAAGTCTTTCTTTCCCCACATGCTGCGAACTCCCTGTCCCAACCTCCAAGAATAGCGCTTCTTGCCATTCCTTTCTTAGAGGCAGTTATCCCTGAGCTTGGGGCCGTAGGGAGTAGCCCCACACTCACAGGGAAAGGCAAAGACTCCTCCATACATCCCCTCTATCCCCTTTGATCTGGAGGAAAGCTTTAGTGAGCCTAGGTCTTTCAGGAAAATTCTTGGCTTGGACAGGATCTCACCCTGTTTGTGAACCTGCATACCCAACCACGGGCCACAGAGCACCTGTTTCAGTAAAGTGGGCCCTGAATGGGTGCAGCCTAGCAAGAGCTTGAAAATCCATTCATTTGCTGTTTTTGTACCTCTGACAGAGCGAGCTTTGCTCCACCCTTTGGCAGTGAGGAGAAAAGAGGCATGACACCCTCCCCAAGGGGACATGGGGCCTACTTCGAGAGGAAAGACCCCTTGTGGAGTTGAGGCCAGGAAGGCGCACAGTCGTGTCAAACACACTCCCACTGCTGGCTTCTTCATGGGCTATCAGCTAGGAATGTCTTTGCAATGATCACAAAGGGAAGGGGAGATACAGGGCCCTACCTCAGGACCTCCGGTGCTCTGAGCAAATCTGGAGGTCTCCCGTTGTTGGTCAAGGTCAAGGTCAAGTTCAAGTTCAAGGTCAAGTTCAAGTTCAAGGTCAGGGTCAAGTTCAAGATGAAGGTCAAGTTCAAGGTCAAGTTCAAGGTCCCAAGGTCAAGTTCAAGGTCCCAAGGTCAAGTTCAAGGGCAAGTTCAAGGGCAAGGGCAAGGGCAAGGTAAGGCCAAGTCCAAGGGCAAGGGCAAGGGCAACGCCAAGGGCAAGGCCAAGGCCCAGGCCAAGGCAAAGGCCAACGCCCCCAAAGCGAAGCCCAAACCCGGTAACGCCTGACAGAAGGCAGAAGCCACTAGGCCCCTGTGCAGAGGAAGCCACTGAAGGCAGAAAGGCCACAGAGCTCCCCGACTCCCATTCCCACAGGAAGATGTGAGGATAAAGGGCCTCATCCCAAAACAGCACCCGCTCCAACCACCTCCCAACCCCGGCCCACGCCCCCCTCAGTGCGCCCCCTGAAACAACACTGTCTTCCCAGAAAAGAGAACGGAGAAGCCATGTGTGTGCCAAAGGAGCAAGATGAACGAACGATGCCACGCCCTCCGACTTTGGGCACACCTGACGCCTAGGAACCCCGGGCCCGGGAGATGGGTCCCCACTGTACTCGGACGGGGGGGGGGGTCGACACGTTGGCCGAGAGCCTTTGCCCGGGCCACCCGCAAATCCCCTGAGATGTGATCCGACCCCAGGGACCGAGGGCAAACGTACCGCTTGAGGTGCTGGAGGAGCCGGACAAAGCCATGGTGGGAGAGGCACACGGGCACGCTGCAGACTGCTGGCCGAGTGGGCGGGGACCAAGCAGCTCAGGACTCTGGAGAGCGGGAGGCGGCTCCGCCCCCATTGACGTCAATAGGGTTTGGGTGGGTAGATGGAGGGTGCCGCCCCTGGCCTCTTTCCAAGCAGAGACCCTGGACGGAGTCCCGTGGAGCGAGTGGGCTTTTCCCGGGCATGGCTGTGGCCCGGACTGCCAAGATCCTCGTCGGGTTGGGCGGGCACCTCGGGGGCTTTGGTTTGTGGCCCTGCCTCGCCGAGGGGGGTGGGATCAACCCAGGGTGGATCAATCAGGGGCCCTCAGCAGTGCCAAGGGAGCTCACCACCTAGGAAACGCCCCTAGGTCCCTTTGAACTGGCCGCCCACGCCCCCTTCCCCAGCCTGCCTTGCTCTGGGGTTTCCCGCCTTTTCACATTCCACAAGTCCCTGGGCCTTGACTGTTCCCCGCTGGGTCATCCAAGGCATTCCAGGACACCGGACGCTCTCTCCAGCGCCTCCACCTAGATCCCTCGCTGTCCTCGCCTCCGTTTCCCCCCTGCCCCCTCCCCAACTCCTCCGTGGGCTCTTGGCATCCTTTCCCTACAGCAGTCCCAGAGCGCCACCCCCGAGGGCTGTGAGTTGCCTGGAGCCCAAGGCTCCGGCCAGAGACCTGAGGGGCCAGCCTCTGGACTGACAGCTAATGCCATTTGGGGCTTTTCTCATGTGGAGCCTGAGGCCCGCAACTCCACTGGCAACCCTCCAGCGCGAGTGCCCTGGAGAAACCCAGCCCAAGGGGACAGTGTACCCCCTACTGTGGGGAAGGAGGTTCCTGTTTTCTCTGCACTGCTTCGACTTTAACGCCGAGGATCGACTCACACAATGGTGGCACGTGGAATAGCACTGTGGTAAAGCCCCACGGGAAAGACTCGAGGGAAACCACAGATCCCTTGATCCACGAGACGGGAAGCGTGACACTGCTGCTATAACTCGGGAGGAAAGCGCACGTGCATGCCTCTACTCGAGACGAGGACTGACGCCCCTTGGGAGACTCCAGAATTACGCCAAGATCCATGTCAGTACTGGAGAGGAATCCTCAGGTTCCGGCCCCGACTCCACACAAGGTCTTTGGCCCCGGCATCGAAGGGAGAGGAATCCTGAGAGGCCCTGTAGCAACTCGCATGGGGACTGGCCTTTCCTGAGGTCACCCGAGCGGGTCCCTGAGGTCTCCGTTGTAACTCGAGAGCACCTGCCGCAACTCGAGAACATCCAAGAGGTTCTCCCCTCCAGGCGAGATGAGGCCCATTTCCGCTCAGGCGTCTCGAGGCTAAGAACAACTAATCTCTGGAATGTCGAAAGTGTCCTTCACAACCTAGTTGCAAGTCAAGAAGTTCTCCGACATACCCGTCTCCACTCGAGAGGAAGCACGAGGGTCCCGCCCGCTTCCAGAGGAGCCCCGTTTCCGCCTCGCAGCTGGACATGAGGGATCCTTTCCCTGCTTGTTCGGGAAAGAATTTCCGGCATTCCCATCGCATTTCAAGAGGAGGCACTCTCCACAGGAAATGCGAGAGGAATTCCAGGGTCGTGTCACCATTCCAAGAGGCCCTCAGATGCCTCATTTCATTCCAGAGGAACCTGTTTTCCCTGCAATGCCTCGGCTTTGACGCCGAGGATCGACTCCCACCACGGTGGCACTTGGGACAGCCCTGTGGGAAAGCATCGTGGGAAAGCCTCGTGGGAAAGCCTGGAGGGAAATCCACAGATCCCTTGATCCACGCGAAGGGAAGCATGACACTGCTGCTACAGCTCGGAAGGAAAGTGCAGGTGCATGAGCCCACTCGAGACGAGGACTGTCTCCCCTGTGGAGACTGCCGAAGTACCTCAAGATCCATGTCAGCACTGCAGAGGCATCCTCAGGCTCCGGCCCCGACTCCACACAAGGTGTTAGGCCCCAGCATCGACGGGAGAGAAATCCGGAGTGTCCCCCTAGCAACTCGCATGAGCACTGGCCTTTCCTGATGACACCATACGGGTCCCGGAGGGCCCCGTCATAAGTCGAGAGCACCTGCCGCAACTCGAGAATATCCAGGAGGTTCTCCCCTCCAGTCGAAATGAGGCCCATTTCCGCTGAGGCGTCTCGAGGCTATTCACATCTAACCTCTGGAAATTCCAAAGAGTCCTTCACACCCTTGCTGCAACTCAAGAAGTTCCCCAACATACCCGTCTCCACTCCAGAGGAAGCATAAGGGTCCCGCCGACATCCAGAGGAGCCCCGTTTCTGCCTTGTAGCTCGAGATGAGGGATCCTTTCCCTGCGTGGTCCGGAAAGAATTCCCAGCGTTCCTGTCCATTCTCAAGAGAAGACCCTTTCCACAGGAAAGGCGAGAGGAACTCCAGGGTCGTGCCACCATTCCCAGAGTCCCCCAGATGTCTCAGTCCTTTCCAGAGGAACCTGTTTTCCCTGCACTGCCTCGACTTTCACGCCGAGGATCGATTCACTCCACAGTGGCATGTGGGACAGCCCTGTGGGAAAGCCTCGAGGGAAAGCCTCGTGGGAAAGCCTTGAGGGAAAGCCACAGATCCCTTGATCCATGCGACGGGAAGCGTGACTCTGCTACTACAGCTCGGGAGGAAAGCGCTCGTGCATTCCCTGACTCGAGCCGAGGACTAACTCCCCCGTGGAGACTCCAGAAGTACCCTCAGATAAATGTCAGCACTGGAGAGGAATCCTCAGGTTCTGGCACTGACTCGACACAAGGTCTTAGGCCGCGGCATCAACGGGAGAGGAATCCCAAGAGGCCCCCTAGCAGCTCGCATGGGGACTGGCCTTTCCTTAGGCCACCAGATCGGGTCCCTGAGGTCCCCGTCGTAAGTAGAGAGCACCTGCCGCAACTCAAGAAAATCCAGGAGGTTTTCCCCTCCAGGCGAGATGAGGCCCGTTTCCATTGAAGGCATATCGAGGGCTAATCACAGCGAAATTCTGGAACGTCCAAAGGGTCCTTCACACCCTTGCTGCAACTCAAGATGTTCCCCGACATACCCGTTCCCACCCGAGAGGAAACACGAGGATTGTGCCCACATAGAGAGGAGCCCCATTTCCCCCTCGTGCCTCGAGATGAGGCATCCTTTCCCCGCCTCCTCGGGAAAGATTTCCTGGCGTTCCCGATGCATCTCAAGAGGAGGCGCTCTCCACAGGAAAGGCGAGAGGAACTCCAGTGTCGTGCCATCATTCCAAGAGTCCCCCAGATGTCTCAGTCCATTTCAGAGGAACCTGTTTCCCTGCACTGCCTCGACTTTCACGCCGAGGATCGACTCACACCACGGTGGCACGTGGGACAGCCCTGTGGGAATGCCTCCTGGGAAAGCCACGTGGGAAAGCCTGGAGGGAGAACCACAGATCCCTTCATACACTCGACGGTGCCGGCGTCCAGCCCCGGTGGATCCAGGGAATTCTAAGGGTGGACGGTGTTGGCATGGTAAGACTTCTTTATTTATTAATATAAGATTAGATTAAGAAACTGTAGTGTAGTAGGAAGATTAAGTGGAGGAAGAGGGCTGAATAGCTTGGTGTTCGGGGAAGGCCAATAAAATTCCAGACAAGGAATTTGCACCATCTACTTTGGGACACCGGCGCCCGCTCTAGTATCTAAGGGTGCCTCGCCTTAAGCTTCCTTTCGTGCGGGTCTTAACAGCCAGGGCAAGTAAGTAACCTGGCGAGCCTCCGCGCCCCAGGTGGAGATTCAGCCTGAAGTTAAAGAGCAGAGAGAGGGAAGGGAGAGAAGAAAAGAGAGAGAAAATCACGAGGGGAGCCAGAGTCCCAAGAAACCAGCCGAGAGACTAGTTCGAGAAGCTGGCCCGAGAACTGGCCCCCCTCCTTTATTGTTCAGAAGGCCTTTGATACACAGAGATCAATGGTAACACAAAATTATGTAGCGTTCGCAACCCAGATTCTTTCTGTATATCATTTTGTATACAAAAGGTCTCAGGTGATTTACATTATCTTCTGGCCAAGAGGCTTGTTAACACTTTTTGGCTCTCTTCCTTAATGAATGTTAATTTTGTTTCCCCTCAAGTGTTTTTTTTTTTTTTAGTCTGCATCTCCTTAAAGCATTAAAGTTACATCTCTATAGAACAAACGTGCCGTGGGATATAACAAAGAAGGTACTTAACTCAAAGATCTAATGTTGCTAATACCAGGTCTACTACTTGTTTTTCTATACGCCAACTATATCTAAAAATAAAGGATATGAAAATTTGGCAGCAAGCATTGACTCAACAAATGAAACTTTTCATCAGTCCTATTCTAAAGATTTAGACTCTTCAGAAGCCCCTACATTCCTAGGATGTTTTAAGCTTCCTTTGCCTCCTGCGGTCAGCAGGCCTCAAACAATCACATGCGCAGCTGTATGAGTCCTGCAGGCAGGCTAGAAAGCCATCAGAGGGGTTTTTAGATTGAAACACTCTTTCAAATGCAGAAGACTGAAGCCCTGAATTGACTTTTTCCAGAAAATGTCAAAAGAGTGGAAAAGCAGAGCACAAAAGCCGGCAGATTTTTGTTGGGGTACATGCTTAGGAATTTCCAGAGGGGTCCCTGAAGTCTGAGCACGCCTTGTGTATGTCAGCTTCCTTCCTCATGACCTTGTCATGGGCGGGCTTCCTCACACTGGCTCCCGGCATCTCACCCTTTTCCATTTTAATTAATTAATTAATTAATTTTAAAATCAGGTGCAGTTCGATCGCGAGATTCCAAATGTTCTGCTGAAGAATCTAGACAATACAGGGAAGAATGATTACGAGGAGCAAGATTATAAACAGTTGACAGAATAGTCTTTCCAGAAATGAAGTTAGAGAAAGTGTGGAGAAAGTCATTGGCTTCTCCTGCGGTGGTAAAATCTAATCGGGAGTGTTCCAAGGTCTGAATCTGATTATGAAGTTTCTCTAAGTCTAAACTAATATCTGAGCTGTTCCAAAACACCTAAAACTTGATTTTTTAACATATTGGGCATTTACACTTGTTGAGTCAATGATTGCTGTCATAGTAACAATAACAGTTGTTGTAACACAGCAAGAACATAATTATCATATCAATAAGTTGTTTACAGTTACAGGACATCTTTAAAACCACAAAAGAGCATACATTACTTTGAGGAGTTAAACAAGATGAAGACATCCATGGTTCACAAGTTGCTACATTAGGTACGTTAAGTTTTCTGGAATCATTGGTGAAAAGAAGAACATAAGGAGAGGATAGACAAGCCAAAATAGAGTAAATAGAGTCATTTTCTGGTTGGAGTTTGCGCTGCAGCAGCTGTTAGTCCCGCCGGGATCTTGATGTTTCTTTTGCCTCCTTCTGCCATCGCGCGTGGCTGCCAAGCTACACGAAAATTTGAGCAAATAGTTTACAGTTCCCATACATCTCCTTTTCCCATCAAGTCTCTATCCCATAGTTTCGCAGATGGACGCTGGCGGGAGCACTAGGTCCCATCAGTCAGTAAGGCTGGCCCCGCCCTTGGCTTTCGGTGCGGCTGTTTCCCGCGGCGGTGGCGGCAGAGAAGTTCCCTTTTTTCTTTTGTGGCGAATCAGTCTGTCCGGGATCCAAATTGACGAATCTGCACCCTGTGAAAAAAACATAAACACTTCCTCGACCCGCAGTAAATTCTGGGTCAGGATCTTTTTGTTATCTGGAGGAGATCTTTTCACTTTATCAACGGTTTTACATCTTATAGTTCCAAACAAATCAGCATTTAACTTATTACAAAGAGAACATGTTGTAAAATCTGATGGAGGAAAAACTATATTCAAATTATCGTTTTTTAATTTTTGAATTAACAAAGCATGTGAGGGTAAATGATGCAAGATTTGACCACAATAATTTCCTATAGCAATCTGCCAATCATCATCAAACATTTGAAAAGCATCAAGTTGTTTTGTTATATGGAATTACAATTTTTGATGGGCTCTTTACTAAACAATTTAATAAATCAGTATACTTGAATTAATCTTTTTAATTAATATGTCAGTAATTTTTCCTTAGGCAGAGGCCATTGTTCCACCCACGCCAGATCTTGAGATTTTCATGTAATGGGGTAGGCAGCAAAAACACTGGCCTTCATTATAAATTTGGATATCCCAATCCAGTACATAGCTTGCGAGGAGTTGGACAAATTGGCTCAATTATTTTTGTCTGTTGTTTACCCAATCCTTTTGATGGATCATAGCCTATCTGCAGCATCTGAGAGGTCACTTTATCATCAGGGCTAAAAAGTAACACTCCCATTTGAGATAGCATGTCCCTCCCCCACAGGGTAAGGGGGAGCGAAGGAACAACATAAGGTTGGAAAGTTCCACAGGTATCCTCAAATTGCCAATCTAAAATTTTTGCACTGTTAACTACTGTGGGGGCTTGAGGGCAAATAAAACAAAATTTGACTCCTGAAATCTATCAGAGCAACTTGCCAAATCATCACTATTTTTGTAAAAGACTTGCAGTTGATCCTTATTGAATGGAATTAATATATTTGTTACTTATTTTCCAAAAAGTTTTACACTTCTTTTTTCTTTTTTTTTTTAATTAATTGTTTCCACCAAGTTGGGATAAGATAAAACTATTTTTCTTGGGGTCATTGGTAGATGGAACCAATGGGCCTTCTTGTCACAAGCATCCTGTAGGTATACATTTTGTGGCAAGAATAATTTAATCTCCTCTTTTGGCAATATTAATCTTAATTACTGATCATTTAAAGCCTCATTCACTTTAACAAAAGCCAACTCTGTCTCACTAGTCAACCTTTTTCTTAGAACTGGGATTAGGATTGTTTTTTTTAAGCAATCAAACAAAAGGCTTTAAATCTACAGAAGTCAGTTTTAAATGTGGGCATATCCAATTAATATCACCTAATAATTTTTGGAAATCATTTAAAGTTAGTAAACAATCTCTCAGCAGCTTTAAAGGGACATTATCAGTTTTAAAACTTTTGGCAGACCTAAATATAAGAAGCAGGAAAAGAGGTGTTACACAATATCTTTATAAGCTTTTTCAATGATCTTGGTATAACCCAAATCTGGTCTATAGCCTTTTAGATGACAAGTAACCATTTAATCTTTGCTTGCCATACTTCCAGCAACGGGGAGCTCACTACTCACCAAGGTTTTAAACTCTCTCTCACCTCTTATTTTATAGCATTTCCATCTTGCATACCACTTTCTCTAATCCTATGAACTCATTTTCAGTAGTATATGTTGGCCAGGAGCTGGGCCAGTCTCTCAGCAATGTAAGAAACGTCTTGTCTATTGTCTAACAGCCATGACATTTTTATATCCTTGAATTAAAAAAATCTTTTAAAGACCTAGAAGCTGCAATATTCTGCACCCAAAAAGCTAGATCTAGATCCTCTGGGGCTTTTTTTTGTCTGGTTTTTTCTGTCTGGTAATAAGGTAAAAGCAAAAGCTGTGCTATTTTTTTTTTAATTTTATTAATTGCACAGTTTTAGCAGGTGGTGAGATCAAAACTTCAATTTTTTCAGTATAATCAGAATTTACTACACAAGACACTACCGAAATTTTTTGAAAAGAAAGCAAGCTATGCCCCAGCACAAGTCTTACCATGTCCTCAGGCAGGGGACTAGCCACTCCATTGGAATCTGAGTCAGGAGTTATTATTATTGAGGTGGTGAACTGAGGTCCAGGCCTGAGCTATCTGGGGTTGTTTGGTACGGGTTGTTGGTCTCTGTTTAGCAGGACATTTTGGCAAAAAATGTTCTATTTGGCCTCAAGAGAAACATTTTGCATTTGTAAAGTCCTTTTTATTACTAATATTTTTCTTTCTTTTTTTCTGTTTTTCTTCCTTTTTGGGGGGGGGAGGTGAGGCCCCTCCTGAGGGGATTTTATGCAAGGAGCAAGCTCTGTTTTAAAAGCTCTTTTGCTCAAAAATATTGTCACTATCGTTTTCAAACTTAAGCCATGTTTTGGGAGGCTTTGGATATAAAGTGGGGAGTTCTTAAGCCCTGGGGAGGCGCAAGCAGAGGTTGCAGTGGTCGCCTTAAATAAGATACCTTTTTTAAAGATTTGGTTTGTGTAGAGGGGGAGGGGGCTCTCCAGGGCCCTCGGCCGCTGCGTCCTGTAAGCACCCTCCTTTCCTCGGGAGGAAGAGTACTGTCTGTCTCCTTTTGTTTGCCAATGGCAGAAAATATGATCTGCGTAGAAGGTGGAGACCCCCTACCATTAACTGCTATAGCCTCTCCCATAGGCTATCTAACAGCCTCATGACAGGGGTCCAGAACATTTGTAATCATACTTTACAGAGCAAAAGCATTTACAGGCCCATGCAAAGTATAATAAGTTTTTAGCTGTTTTCCTAGCTTCACCCAAGTATCTAAATCCCTTTTCTGGAAACCAAGGACATTGCTCTCGTAACACTAGCCTTTTAATCTTTAATTTGTCTTTTTTGTTTAACAGTTACAAAAATTACTTGTATAAAGAGGTGTCATTGTTTTGAGTCATTGTTACCCGTCAGAAAATTAAGAGTTATAGAAAAGTCTGCCTTGAAAAAAAGGTTTTACCTTAGCCAAGGGGGGTTTTGTTTTTTAACCCTAAGATAGCAGGTTTCTTTTCAACCTCTAGAGCACCAGGTTTCTCTTAAACCCTTGAACACTTCCCACTCCTCTTCACCCTGTCTATCCTACAGGGGGGGTCCGCGGCACCCTGAGTGGGGTCCTATCCGTCCCGAATACTCAACACTGGGGAGTACCCGAAAGTACTCCTGGGGGAGTGATTAAGTCACTCTGGGGGAGCAACGGAGAGTGCTCTGGGGGGAGATTTTGCTCCGAGGAACCTACCTTCGAATAGCCTGTTCCGGACTCCACTTGCAGGGGTCCAGCCCGGTGGATCCAGGGAATTCGAAGGGTGGACGGCGTTGGCGTGGAAAGACTTCTTTATTTATTAATATAAGATTAGATTAAGAAACTGTAGCGTAGTAGGAAGATTAAGTGGAGGAAGAGGGCTGAATAGCTTGGTTTACGCGGAAGGCCACTAAAATTCCAGACAAGGAATTTGCACCATCTACATTGGGCCACTGGCACCCGCTTGAATATCTAAGGGTGCCTCACCTTAAGCTCCCTTTCCTGCGGTTCTTAACAGCCAGGGCAAGTAAGTAGACCTGGAGAGGCTCCGCACCCCAGGTGGAGATTCAGCCTGAAGTTAAAGAGCAGAGAGAGGGAAGGGAGAGAAGAAAAGAGAGAGAAAAACACGGGGGGAGCCAGAGTCCCAAGAAACCAGGCCGAGAGACTAGTTCAAAGAAGCTGGCCCGAGAAACTGGCCCCCCTCCTTTATTGTTCAGAAGGCCTTTGATACACAGAGATTAATGGGTAACACAAAATTATGTAGCATTCACAACCCAGATTCTTTCCGTATATCATTTTGTATACAAAAGGTCTCAGGTGATTTACATTATCTTCTGGCCAAGAGGCTTGTTAACACTTTTGGCTCTCTTCCTTAATGAATGTTAATTTTGTTTCCCCTCAAGTGTTTTTCTTTAATCTGCATCTCCTTAAAGCATTAAAGTTACATCTCTATAGAACAAAGGTGCAGTGGGATATAACAAAGAAGGTACTTAACTCAAAGATCTAGTGTTGCTAATACCAGGTCTACTACTTGTTTTTCTATACAACAACTATATCTAAAAATAAAGGATATGAAAATTTGGCAGCAAGCATTGACTCAACAAATGAAACTTTTCATCAGTCCTATTCTAAAGATTTAGACTCTTCAGAAGCCCCTACATTCCTAGGATGTTTTAAGCTTCCTTTGCCTCCTGGTCAGGAGGCCTCAAACAATCAAATGCGCAGCTGTACGAGTCCTGCAGGCAGGCTAGAAAGCCATCAGAGGGGTTTTTAATTGAAACACTCTTTCAAATGAAGAAGACTAAAGCCCTGAATTGACATTTTCCAGAAAATGTCAGAAGAGTGGAAAAGCAGAGCACAAAAGCCGGCAGATTTTTGTTGGGGTACATGCTTAGGAATTTCCAGAGGGGTCCCTGAAGTCTGAGCACGCCTTGCGCATGTCAGCTTCCTTCCTCATGACCTTGTCACGGGCGGGCTTCTTCACACTGGCTCCCGGCACGACGGGAAGCGTGACACTGCTGCTACAGCACGGGAGGAAAGCACCATTGCATGCCCCCATTCGAGCCGAGGACTAACTCTCCTGGGGAGATTCAAAAATAACCCCAAGATCTATGTCAGTCATGGAGAGGAATCCTCAGGTTCCGGCACAGACTCCACACAAGATATTAGGTCCGGCATCCACGGGAGAGGAATCCCGGCAGGCTCCCAAGCAACTCGCATGGGGACTGGCATTTACTAAGGTCACCAGAGCGGGTCCCTGAGGTCCCGTCGTCGGAAGACGAGAGCACCTGCCCCAACTCGAGAAAATCAAGGAGGCTCTCCCTCCAAGCCAGATGAGGCCTATTTCCACTGAGGCGTCTCGAGGCTAATCACACCCTAACCTCTGGAACTTCCAAAGGGTCCTTCACACCCTTGCTGCAACTCAAAAAGTTCCCCAACATACCCATCTCCACTTGAGAGGAAGCACGAGGGTCCCGCCCACATCCAGAGGAGCCCCGTTTCCACCTCGTAGCTAGAGGAGTGATCCTATCCCTGCTTGGCTGGGAAATAATTCCCGGTGTTCCCGTCCCATCTCAAGAGGAGGCGCTCTCCACAGTAAAACCGAGAGGAGCACCATGGTCGTTCCACCATTCCAAGAGTACCCCAGATGTCTCAGTCCTTTCCAGAGAAACCTGTTTTCCTTGCACTGCCTCGACTTTCGACGCCGAGGATTGACTCACACCACGGTGGCACGTGGGACAGCCCTGTGGGAAAG
>NW_017212641.1:0-16389 GCF_001704415.2 Capra hircus
GGATGGTTGTTGATGGCTTTTTTTTTTTTTTTTGTTTTGTTTGTTTGTTTGTTTTTTTTAATAATTCTTTTTCTTTTTTTTCTTTCTTCTTCCTTTTTCTTCTGCTTCTCTCTAATATTGTATCTTTGAAAATCCAACCTCTACTCTAGATTTTTAATCTTTGCTCTTAGGTTTTTGTGTCAATTTTGTACATTTAAAAACCCAAACTTCACTATCCAGTTTACCTGAGAGCGAGATTACTGGCTTGACCACTCTCTCCTCCTCTGGACTCTCCTTTTTCTCCACCAGGTGGCTCTGTCTCTTCTCCCCCATCTCTCTCTATCCAACTCTGTGAATCTCTGTGTGTTCCAGACGGTGGAGAACACCTAAGGAACTGGTTACTGGCAGGATTTGTCTCTCTCCTACTCATTCCTCTCTTCTGATCCTCCTGGTCACCTCTGTCTACTTCCTCCCTCTCCTCTTCCCCGTATAACTCTGTAAATACCTCTGAGCGGTCCAGACTATAGAGCGCACATAAGGAAGTGACTACTGGCTAGCTTGCTCTCTCCTCTTTTGATCTCATCACATCTCATTCCAGTTACCTCTAACTACCCCCTCCATCTTCTCTTCTCCTTATAACTCAGTGAACCTCTCTGAGTGTCCCTCAATGTGGAGAAACTTTTCATCTTTAACCTAGATGTTTTATCATCGGTGCTGTATAGATGGAGAAGTCTAGAGGCTACTGTAAAAATAAAACTGAAAACCAGAAGCAGGAGGCTTAAATCCAAAGCCTGAAAACATTAGAGAACTCTTGAATTCAGGGAACATTAAGCAAATAGGAGCCCATCTAATGCCTTCATACCTACACCGAAACCAAGCTCCACCCAAGGGCCAACAAATTCCAAAACAAGACATACCACGCAAATTCTCCAGCAACACAGGAACACTCCCCTGAGCTTCAATATACAGGCAGCTCAAAATTATCCCAAAACCTTTGATGTCTCGTAACACATTACGGGTCACTCCATTGCACTCCAGAGAGAAGAAACCCAGCTCCACCCACCAAAACTCCAACACAAGCCTCCCTAACCAGGAAACCTTGACAAGCCACTGATACAACCCCACCCAAAAGTGAGAAGCTCCATAATAAAGAGAACTCCACAAATTACCAGAATATAAAAAGGCCACCCCAAACGCAGCAATATAACCAAGATGAAGAGACAGAGGAATACACAGCAGGTAAAGGAACAGGAGAGTTGCCCACCAAACCAAACAAAAGTGAAGAAGTAGGGAATCTACCGGAGAGGGAATTCCGAATATTGATAGTGAAAATGATCCAAAATCTTGAAATCAAAATGGAATCACAGATAAATAGGCTAGAGACAAGGATTGAGAAGATGCAAGAAAGGTTTAACAAGGACCTAGAAGAAATAAAAAAGAGTCAACATATAATGAATAATGCAATAAATGAGATCAGAAACACTCTGGAGGCAACAATAGTAGAATAACGGAGGCAGAAGATAGGATTAGTGAAATAGAAGATAGAATGGTAGAAATAAATGAATCAGAGAGGAAACAAGAAAAACGAATTAAAAGAAATGAGGACAATCTCAGAGACCTCCAGGACAATATGAAACACTCCAACATTCGAATTATAGGAGTCCCAGAAGAAGAAGACAGAAAGAAAGATCATGAGAAAATCCTTGAGGAGATAATAGTTGAAAACTTCCCTAAAATGGGGAAGGAAATAATCACCCAAGTCCAAGAAACACAGAGAGTTCCAAATAGGATAAACCCAAGGCGAAACACCCCAAGACACATATTAATCAAATTAACAAAGATCAAACACAAAGAACAAATATTAAAAGCAGCAAGGGAAAAACAACAAATAACACACAAGGGGATTCCCATTAGGATAACAGCTGATCTTTCAATAGAAACTCTTCAGGCCAGGAGGGAATGGCAAGACATACTTAAAGTGATGAAAGAAATAACCTACAGCCCAGATTACTGTACCCAGCAAGGATCTCATTCAAATACGAAGGAGAAACCAAAAGCTTTACAGACAAGCAAAAGCTGAGAGAATTCAGCACCACCAAACCAGCTCTCCAACAAATTCTAAAGGATATTCTCTAGACAGGAAACACAAAAAGGGTGTATAAACCCGAACCCAAAACAATAAAGCAAATGGTAACGGGATCACACTTATCAATAATTACCTTAAACGTAAATGGGTTGAACGCCCCAACCAAAAGACAACGACTGGCCAAATGGATACAAAAAGAAGACCCCTCTATATGCTGCTTACAAGAGACCCACCTCAAAACAAGGGACACATACAGACTGAAAGTGAAGGGCTGGAAAAAGATATACCACGCAAATAGAGACCAAAAGAAAGCAGGAGTGGCAATACTCATTTCCGATAAAATAGACTTTAAAACAAAGGCTGTGAAAAGAGACAAAGAAGGCCACTACATAATGATCAAAGGAACAATCCAAGAAGAAGATATAACAATTATAAATATATATGCCCCCAATATAGGAGCACCGCAATATGTAAGACAAATGCTAACAAGTATGAAAGGGGAAATCAACAATAACACAATAATAGTGGGAGACTTTAATACCCCACTCACACCTATGGACAGATCAACTAAACAGAAAATCAACAAAGAAAAGCAAACTTTAAATGATACATTAGATCACTTTCTATCACCGTACACAAAAATAAACTCAAAATGGATTAAAGATCTAAATGTAAGATCAGAAACTATAAAACTCCTAGAGGAGAACATAGGCAAAACACTCTCAGACATAAATCACAGCAGGATCCTCTATGATCCACCTCCCAGAATTCTGGAAATAAAAGCAAAAATAAACAAATGGGATCTAATTAAAATTAAAAGCATCTGCACAACAAAGGAAAATATAAGCAAGGTGAAAAGACAGCCTTCTGAATGGGAGAAAATAATAGCAAATGAAAAAACTGACAAACAACTAATCTCAAAAATATACAAGCAACTTCTGCAGCTCAATTCCAGAAAAATAAACGACCCAATCAAAAAATGGGCCAAAGAACTAAATAGACATTTCTCCAAAGAAGACATACGGATGGCTAACAAACACATGAAAAGATGCTCAACATCACTCATTATTAGAGAAATGCAAATCAAAACCACAATGAGGTACCACTTCACACCAGTCAGAATGGCTGCGATCCAAAAATCTGCAAGCAATAAATGCTGGAGAGGGTGTGGAGAAAAGGGAACCCTCCTACACTGTTGGTGGGAATGCAAACTGGTACAGCCACTATGGAGAACAGTGTGGAGATTCCTTAAAAAATTGCAAATAGAACTACCTTATGACCCAGCAATCCCACTTCTGGGCATACACACTGAGGAAACCAGAATTGAAAGAGACACATGTACCCCAATGTTCATCGCAGCACTGTTTATAATAGCCAGGACATGGAAACAACCTAGATGTCCATCAGCAGATGAATGGATAAGAAAGCTGTGGTACATATACACAATGGAGTATTACTCAGCCATTAAAAAGAATTCATTTGAATCAGTTCTGATGAGATGGGTGAAACTGGAGCCAATTATACAGAGTGAAGTAAGCCAGAAAGAAAAACACCAATACAGTATACTAACACATATATATGGAATTTAGGAAGATGGCAATGACGACCCTGTATGCAAGACAGGAAAAAAGACACAGATGTGTATCCCAGACTTTTGGACTCAGAGGGAGAGGGAGAGGGTGGGATGATTTGGGAGAATGGGAATTCTAACATGTATACTGTCATGTAAGAATTGAATCGCCAGTCCATGTCTGACGTAGGGTGCAGCTTGCTTGGGGCTGGTGCATGGGGATGACCCAGAGAGATGTTGTGGGGAGGGAGGTGGGAGGGGGGTTCATGTTTGGGAACGCATGTAAGAATTAAAGATTTTAAAATTTAAAAAAAATAAAAAATTAAAAAAAATGATGCATTAGATCAGTTAGACCTAATTGATATCTATAGGACATTTCACCCCAAAACAATGAATTTCACTTTTTTTTCAAGTGCTCATGGAACCTTCTCCAGGATAGATCACATCCTGGGCCATAAATCTAACCTTGATAAATTCAAAAAAATCGAAATTATTCCAAGCATCTTTTCTGACCATAATGCATTAAGAGTAGATCTCAATTACAGGAGAAAAACTATTAAAAATTCCAACATATGGAGGTTGAACAACACACTTCTGAATAACCAACAAATCACAGAAGAAATCAAAAAAGAAATCAAAATATGCATAGAAACTAATGAAAATGAAAACACAACAACCCAAAACCTGTGGGACACTATAAAAGCAGTGCTAAGAGGAAAGTTCATAGCAATACAGGCATACCTCAAGAAACAAGAAAAAAGTCAAATAAATAACCTACCTCTGCAACTAAAGCAACTAGAAAAGGAAGAGTTGGAGAACCCCAGAGTTAGTAGAAGGAAAGGAATCTTAAAAAAATTAGGGCAGAAATAAATGCAAAAGAAACAAAAGAGACCATAGCAAAAATCAACAACGCCAAAAGCTGGTTCTTTGAAAGGATAAATAAAATTGACAAACCATTAGCCAGACTCATCAAGAGGCAGAGAGAGAAAAATCAAATCAATAAAATTAGAAATGAAAATGGAGAGATCACAACAGACAATACAGAAATACAAAGGATCATAAGAGACTACTATCAGCAGTTGTATGCCAATAAAATGGACAACGTGGAAGAAATGGACAAATTCTTAGAAAAGTACAATTTTCCAAAAACTGAACCAGGAAGAAATAGAAAATCTTAACAGACCCATCACAAGCAAGGAAATTGAAACGGTAATCAGAAATCTTCCAGCAAACAAAAGCCCAGGTCCAGACGGCTTCACAGCTGAATTCTACCAAAAATTTCGAGAAGAGCTAACACCTATCCTCCTCAAACTCTTCCAGAAAATTGCAGAGGAAGGTAAACTTCCAAACTCATTCTATGAGGCCACCATCACCCTAATACCAAAACCTGACAAAGATGTCACAAAAAAGGAAAACTACAGGCCAATATCACTGATGAACATAGATGCAAAAATCCTCAACAAAATTCTAGCAATCAGAATCCAACAACACATTAAAAAGATCATACACCATGACCAAGTGGGCTTTATCCCAGGGATGCAAGGATTCTTCAATATCCGCAAATCAATCAATGTAATTCACCACATTAACAAATTGAAAAATAAAAACCATATGATTATCTCAATAGATGCAGAGAAGGCCTTTGACAAAATTCAACATCCATTTATGATAAAAACTCTCCAGAAAGCAGGAATAGAAGGAACATACCTCAACATAATAAAAGCTATATATGACAAACCCACAGCAAACATTATCCTCAATGGTGAAAAATTGAAAGCATTTCCCCTAAAGTCAGGAACAAGACAAGGGTGTCCACTTTCACCGCTACTATTCAACATAGTTCTGGAAGTTTTGGCCACAGCAATCAGAGCAGAAAAAGAAATAAAAGGAATCCAAATTGGAAAAGAAGAAGTAAAACTCTCACTGTTTGCAGATGACATGATCCTCTACATGGAAAACCCTAAAGACTCCACCAGAAAATTACTAGAGCTCATCAATGAATATAGTAAAGTTGCAGGATATAAAATCAACACACAGAAATCCCTTGCATTCCTATACACTAATAATGAGAAAGTAGAAAAAGAAATTAAGGAAACAATTCCATTCACCATTGCAAGAAAAAGAATAAAATACTTAGGAATGTATCTACCTAAAGAAACTAAAGACCTATATATAGAAAACTATAAAACACTGATGAAAGAAATCAAAGGGGACACTAATAGATGGAGAAATATACCATGTTCATGGATCGGAAGAATCAACATAGTGAAAATGAGTATACTACCCAAAGCAATTTACAAATTCAATGCAATCCCTGTCAAGCTACCAGCCACATTTTTCACAGAACTAGAACAAATAATTTCAAGATTTGTATGGAAATACAAAAAACCTCGAATAGCCAAAGCAATCTTGAGAAAGAAGAATGGAACTGGAGGAATCAACTTGCCTGACTTCAGGCTCTACTACAAAGCCACAGTCATCAAGACAGTATGGTACTGGCACAAAGACAGACATATAGATCAATGGAACAAAATAGAAAGCCCAGAGATAAATCCACACACATATGGACACCTTATCTTTGACAAAGGAGGCAAGAATATACAATGGAATAAAGACAATCTCTTTAACAAGTGGTGCTGGGAAAACTGGTCAACCACTTGTAAAAGAATGAAACTAGATCACTTTCTAACACCGTACACAAAAGTAAACTCAAAATGGATTAAAGATCTAAATGTAAGATCAGAAACTATAAAACTCCTAGAGGAGAACATAGGCAAAACACTCTCAGACATAAATCACAGCAGGATCCTCTATGATCCACCTCCCAGAATTCTGGAAATAAAAGCAAAAATAAACAAATGGGATCTAATTAAAATTAAAAGCTTCTGCACAACAAAGGAAAATATAAGCAAGGTGAAAAGACAGCCTTCTGAATGGGAGAAAATAGTAGAAAATGAAACAACTGACAAACAACTAATCTCAAAAATATACAAGCAACTTCTGCAGCTCAATTCCAGAAAAATAAATGACCCAATCAAAAACTGGGCCAAAGAACTAAATAGACATTTCTCCAAAGAAGACATACAGATGGCTAACAAACACATGAAAAGATGCTCAACATCACTCATTATTAGAGAAATGCAAATCAAAACCACAATGAGGTACCACTTCACACCAGTCAGAATGGCTGCGATCCAAAAATCTGCAAGCAATAAATGCTGGAGAGGGTGTGGAGAAAAGGGAACCCTCCTACACTGTTGGTGGGAATGCAAACTGGTACAGCCACTATGGAGAACAGTGTGGAGATTCCTTAAAAAATTGCAAATAGAACTACCTTATGACCCAGCAATCCCACTTCTGGGCATACACACTGAGGAAACCAGAATTGAAAGAGACACATGTACCCCAATGTTCATCGCAGCACTGTTTATAATAGCCAGGACATGGAAACAACCTAGATGTCCATCAGCAGATGAATGGATAAGAAAGCTGTGGTACATATACACAATGGAGTATTACTCAGCCATTAAAAAGAATTCATTTGAATCAGTTCTGATGAGATGGGTGAAACTGGAGCCAATTATACAGAGTGAAGTAAGCCAGAAAGAAAAACACCAATACAGTATACTAACACATATATATGGAATTTAGGAAGATGGCAATGACGACCCTGTATGCAAGACAGGAAAAAAGACACAGATGTGTATAACGGACTTTTGGACTCAGAGGGAGAGGGAGAGGGTGGGATGATTTGGGAGAATGGGAATTCTAACATGTATACTGTCATGTAAGAATTGAATCGCCAGTCCATGTCTGACGTAGGGTGCAGCATGCTTGGGGCTGGTGCATGGGGATGACCCAGAGAGATGTTGTGGGGAGGGAGGTGGGAGGGGGGTTCATGTTTGGGAACGCATGTAAGAATTAAAGATTTTAAAATTTAAAAAATAAAAAAAATAAAAGCTCAACATTCAAAAAACTAAAAAAAAAAAAAGATAAAAATGTATGATGTCACTTATATATAGAATCTAAAAATAGAACAAACTAGTGAATATAACAGCAGAGAAACAGACTCACAGATACAGAACAAACTCTTGGTTACCAATGGGGAGAGGGAAACGGGGGAAGGGGCAAGGAGTTAAGAGGCACAAACTATTACATATAATATAAAATGAAGTACAAGGATATATTGGAGAATACAGGGGATATAGCCAGTATCTTATAATAACTATAAATGGAGTACAAACTTTAAAAATTGTGAGTCCCTATATTGTACACCTGTAACTTATAAAATATTATACAGCAACTGTAGTTCAATTAAAAATTAAAATCTTTTAAAATATGTGAAGTATTTGAGTTGATATTTCTCCAGATAAAATGTTCTGAATTAGATAGTGGTGGTGGCTATAGAACTCTGGATATACTAAAAATTCACTGAATTACATATGTTAAAATAGTGAATTTTATGGTATATGAATTACATGTCAGTAGAAAAAGCAAAAAAAAAAAAAAAAACCACACACAAGGCAGATGGAGTAGGTGGTTTATCACTAAATGCAAAGCCTCACATTCGTTTACATCTAAGACAGAATGGTTCTGTAGAATTTCCCATTATTTTCCCTCTCTCCTAAACACATTTCTTTTTAGATATCCATCAAGTTAAAATCCTGTGGGAAACTTCCACTTCTGGAAGGAGGTCCTTATTTCTCCCAATCAGTTCAGTTCAGTTCATTCACTCAGTCATGTCCGACTCTTTGCGACCCCATGAGTCACAGCACGCCAGGCCTCCCTGTCCATCACCAACTCCCGGAGTTCACTCAGACTCATGTCCATCGAGTCAGTGATGCCATCCAGCCATCTCATCCTCTGTTGTCCCCTTCTCCTCCTGCCCTCAATTCCTCCCAGCATCATAGTCTTTTCCAATGAGTCAACTCTTCACATGAGGTGGCCAAAGTACTGGACTTTCAGCTTTAGCATCATTCCTTTCAAAGAAATCCCAGGGCTGATCTCCTTCAGAATGGACTGGTTGGATCTCCTTACAGTCCAAGGGACTCTCACCAATAAGTACAAATAAAACCTCTGGGAAAATACAACAGACGTCTAAAAAGTGGAAAGAAGAAGACAGACGAAGTAAGGAGTTTGGGATCCAGGAAACACGGCAGTGAGTTCCCAGCTTCCTCTCTCTGCTTCAGGTATATCTCAGGCTGGCTGCTGGGTGAAAGCACCAACCTCGGAACACCCGGGGCTATCTCAAGACCTACACGATTTCACTAGACAAGTCTACCAATTTTTTTTTTTTTTACTTTATTTTACTTTACAATACTGTATTGGTTTTGCCATACATTGACATGAATCCACCACGGGTGTACATGAGCTCCCAAACATGAATCCCTCTCCCACCTCCCACCCCACACCATCTCTCTGGATCATCCCCATGCACCAGCCCCAAGCATCCTGCATCCTGCATCGAACATAGACTGACGATTCATTTCTTACATGATAGTATACATGTTTCAATGCCATTCACCCAAATCATCCCACCCTCTCCCTCTCCCTCAGAGTCCAAAAGTCTGCTCTACACATCTGTGTCTCTTTTACTGTCTTTCATACAGGGTCATCATTACCATCTTTCTAAATTCCATATATATGTGTTAGTATACTGTATTGGTGGTTTTCTTTCTGGCTTACTTCACTCTGTATAATCGGCTACAGTTTCATCCATCTCATTAGAACTGATTCAAATGTATTCTTTTTAATGGCTGAGTAATACTCCATTGTGTATATGTACCACAGCTTTCTTATCCATTCATCTGCTGATGGACATCTAGGTTGTTTCCATGTCCTGGTTATTATAAACAGCCACTATGGAGAACAGTGTGGAGATTCCTTAAAAAATTGCAAATAGAACTGCCTTATGACCCAGCAATCCCACTGCTTGGCATACACACCGAGGAAACCAGAATAGAAAGAGACACATGTACCCCAAGGTTCATCACAACACTGTCTACCAAATTTTTGAAGGATTAATACCAGCTTTAAAAAGTCTCTGATGGAAAAAAGAAGGGAACACCTGTCAATTTCTTTTATGAAACTATTGTTCTAAATCCAGACCAGCCAAAGGCAATACAAAGAAAATGGGAAACTACACACCAGCGTCTCTCATGGACATAGACACAATAATCCTTAACAAAATATTTATAAAAAGAATTGAATAATTTATGAAGACAACCATATACTGTGGCTGATTGGGATTTATTCCAGGGCTGCAAGGTTGTCAAAGTATTCAGATTTCAATTGATATAGCTCATTTCAGTTCAGTTGCTCAGTCATGTCTGACTGTTTACGACCCCATGAACTGCAGCACGCCAGACCTCCCTGTCCATCACCAACTCCGGGAGTTAACTCAAACTCATGTCCGTCAAGTCAGTGATGCCATCCAGCCATGTCATCCTCTGTCGTCCCCTTCTCCTCCTGCCCTCAATCCCTCCCAGCATCAGACTCTTTCCCAATGAGTCAACTCTTTGCATGAGGTGGCCAAAGTACTGGAGTTTCAGCTTTAGCAGCAGTCCTTCCAAAGATATCCCAGGGCTGATCTCCTTCAGAATGGACTGGTTGGATCTCCTTGCAGTCCAAGGGACTCTCAAGAGTCTTCTCCAACACCACAGTTCAAAAGCATCAATTCTTCGGCACTCAGCTTTCTTCACCATCCAACTCTCACATCCATACATGATCACTGGAATAAGCATAGCCTTGACTAGACGGACCTTAGTCGGCAAAGTAATGTCTCTGCTTTTGAATATGCTATCTAGGTTGGTCACAACTTTCCTTCCAAGGAGTAAGCGTCTTTTAATTTCATGGCTGCAGTTACCATCTGCAGTGATTTTGGAGCCCCAAAAAATAAAGTCTGACACCGTTTCCACTGTTTCCCCATCTATTTCTCATGAAGTGATGGGACTGGATGCCATGATCTTCGTTTTCTGAATGTTGAGCTTTAAGTCAACTTTTTCACTCTCCTCTTTCACTTTTTCAAGAGACTTTTTAGTTCCTCTTCACTTTCTGCCATAAGGGTGGTGTCATCTGCATATCTGAGGTTACTGATATTTCTCCCGGCAATCTTGATTCCAGCTTGTGCTTCTTCCAGTCCAGCATTTCTCATGATGTATTCTGCATAGAAGTTAAATAAGCAGGGTGACAATATACAACCTTGACATACTCCTTTTCCTATTTGGAACCAGTCGGTTGTTCCATGTCCAGTTCTAACTGTTGCTTCCTGACCTGCATACAGATTTCTCAAGAGGCAGGTCAGGTAGTCTAGAATTCCCATCTCTCAGAATTTTCCACAGTTTAGTGTGATCCACACAGTCAAAGGCTTTGGCATAGTCAATAAAGCAGAAATACATGTTTTTTTGGAACTCTCTTGCTTTTTCCATGATCCAGTGGATGTTGGCAATTTGATCTCTGGTTCCTCTGCCTTTTCTAAAACCAGCTTGGACATCAGGAAGTTCATGGTTCACGTATTGCTGAAGCCTGGCTTGGAGAATTTTGAGCATTACTTTACTAGCGTGTGAGATGAGTGCAATTGTGCAGTAGTTAGAGCATTCTTTGGCATTGCCTTAGCTCACCCCATTAATATACAAAAGAATAAACAGGATAAAATCATGTCAGTCAATGTGGTGGGGGGGTGGGGGGGAAGCGTTTGACAACATTCAGTACCTATTTGTGATGGTAAAAATCTCTCAGAGAAATAGGAATAGAGTTGAAAGCCCTCACACTGATAAAGAGAATCCACAAAAAAAGAACATAATATGGTTAATGTTACACTTTATGGTAAAAGACTGAACGCTTGCCTCCTAAAATTATAAACCAAGCAAGGATGATTGATTTCACCATTCTTAGTCTCTGTGGTACCACAAGTTTTATCCCGGGTGATAAGGAGAGAAAAGAAAAGGCACCCATACCAAAAAGGAAGAAGTAAAACTGCTTTTTTTTTTTTTTTTTTTTTTGTAGATGGTGTGCTATTTAACAGAAATATTCCAAAGAAAGTACCAAAAAAAAAAGTCTCCTAGAATAATGAGTTCAGTGAGGTGTCAAGAAACATGATTGATATACAAAAATCAATTGTATTTCTATATACTCCCAAAGAACACATGGAAAATGAAATTCAAAATACAATATGACTTATATTTGCTCCAAAAATATGAAATGGCTTCTGTATAAACCTATCAAAATCCGTATAGGAGTTGTATGCTGAAAACTTGACCATGCCACAAAAGAAATCAAAGAGAATCTAAATACATGAAAAGAGATTCCATGTTCATGAACTGGAAGGCTCCCATTAGTAAAAACTAGTTCCCCAACATTAGTATACAGATTTTAACACAGTCATTTTTTTTGTCGATATAGAAAATACTACTCTAACATTTGTATGGAAAGGCAACAGAACTAGAATAACTAAAAATAATTCTGAAAAATAAGAATAAAATGGAAGGAAGTGCTCCGTCACTTTGCAGAGTATGTAGTAATCTTTTATGTTTGGAGGGACAGACACACAGATAAATGGAACTGAATAGAAAATCCAGAGATAGAGTCACTAAGCATGATTTTTCCTCTTTTTTATTTAATTTTAGTTTTATATTGGAGTATAGTTGATCCGTGGTGTTGTATTAGTGTCAGGTGTACAGCCAAGAGATTCAGTTTTACACATCCAGGTGATTCAAATGGTAAAGAATCTGCCTGCAGTGCAGAAAACCCAGGTTTGATCCCTGGGATTGGAAAGATCCCCTGGAGACAGGAATGGCTACCCACTCCAGTATTCTTGCCTGGAAAGTTCCATGAGCAGAGGAGCCTCAGGGGCTGCAGTCCATGGGTTGCAAAGAGTTGGATACGACTGAATGACTTTCACTGAATCTGGATATCCATTCCTTTTGCAGATTCTTTTCCCATATCGGTTACTACAGAATACTGAGTAGATTTCCCTGTGCCATATCGTAGGTCCTGGCAGATTATCTGTTTTATATATACTAGTGTCTATATATTAATCCCAAGTCCCTAACTTATCCTCCCTATCTTTCCCCTTTGGTAAACGTAAGTTTGTTTTTCAGTCTGTGAGTTTGTATCAGCTTTGTGAATTAGTTCATTTATATCCATCTTTAGATTCCACATATAAGTGATATCATATGATATTTGTCCTCTGACTTACTTCACTTTGTATGATCATCGCTAGGTCCATCCATGTTGCTGCAAATGGCTGTATGCCATTTTTTACAGCTGAGTAATATTCCATTGTGTGTATGTACCATGTCCTCTTTATCCATTCCTCTGTTGACGGACATTTTGGTTACCTCCGTGCCTTGGCTATTTAAATAGTGGTACAGGGAGTCACCCAGGTAGTGCTAGCAGTAAAGATCCTGCCTGCCAATGCAAGAGACGTAAGAGACGCGAGTTTGATCCCTGGGTCAGGAACATCCCCTGGAGACGGGTATGGCAACCCACTCCAGTACTATTGCTTGGAGAATCCCATGGACAGAGGAGCCTGGTGGGCTACAGTCCATAGAGTCACACAGAGTCGGACATGACTAAACCAACTTAGCACACATGTTGTGAATCACAAGATGCACGTGTCCTTTCCAATTATGGTTTTCTGAGAATATACACCCAGGAGTGGGATTGCTGGATCATATACGGTCGGCAGAGGTTGAAATGGTTAGATAGCATCACTGACTTAATGGACATGAGTTTGAGCAAACTCTGGGAGATAGCGGAAATCAGAAGCCTGGCATGCTGCAGTCCATGGGGTTGCAGAGACATGACTGAGCAACTGAACAATGGTAGCTCTCTTTTTCATTTTTAAAAGGAATCTCCATACAATTCTGCATAGTGGCTGGGCCAGTTTACATTCCTCTCAAGCGTATAGGAGGGTTCCCTTTTTTCCACATTCTTTTCAGCATTTATTACTGGTAGAGTTTTTTATTTTGGCCGTTGTGAGTGGTGTGAGGTGATACCTCGTTGTAGTTTTAATTTGCCTTTCTCTAATAAATAGCCACATTGAGCAGGTTTTTCAATTGTGTGCAAAAAATGTACCTGTCTAAACTGACTTCCTGAAGGTCTGCCCTGTTTGGATTTCTTTTTCGATTACATACCCCAGGACATTTCTTGAAGGCAGTTATGTTTTACAGCCCCTCAGACCTTGTGAATATGAAGTGTCTATTCAGCTCAGTTCAGTCGCTCAGTCGTGTCTGACTCTTTGCGACCACATGGGCTGCAGCATGCCAGGCCCCCCTGTCCATCACCAACTCCCGGAGTTTACTCAAACTCATGTCCATTGAGTAGGTGATGCCATCCAACCATCTCAAATAAGCACTGGTTTTTAAGTTGTAGTTATAGGAATGGTCACAAGGTGGCAGCATTTCTTCATGCCCCATCAGGGTTACAGGGGCAACCAGAGCCTTATGAAAATAGTGTTGCTGGATTGTAAATTAGGGTAGAATGTGCCAGAAGAGACACACAGGGTTTGTGTCTCATACTTCTTCCTTCTTTCCCTGCATCCCCCTAGACTAATCTCAGGCCCTGCAATAGACCAATGCTGACAGTTCCGTTGCACTTGTAGGGGTGGGACAGTTCTGAGGCATGAGGTTAAAGGTAGGAACTCCCGCACCAGGAGACTTGGAGACCAGGGGGATTTTCAAAGCTCTTCCAGCCTGGAGGGTCCTCCTTCTTTTGCGTGCAGTAAGCTTGGTTCATCTGGAGGAGCACCCACCTGGATCTGGAGATTGGAGTCCCATCCACAAGGGGACCAGGCACTCTGCGTCCAAAGGGGCTGCCTTGCTGGCCCATCCTCCCCAGCTCCCTCAGCTTGACCCAAGGCTGCTCAGGCTTCAGCCCAGTATATATTTACATAAACATACATACATACATATATATATATATATAGTTTTTTGAGGCTCCCTTCCCGTATAGGACCTGCCAGTGTTGAGTAGCGTTCCTGTGGTCTGCAGTAGGTCCTGGTGGATTATCTGTTGTATCTATGTTAATGTGTACATGTGAATGCCATCCTCCTAATGCATCCCTCTCCCCATTTTCCCCTCTGGGAACCATAAGTTTGTTTTCTAACTCTGTGAGTCTGTTGCTATTTTGTAAATTAGCTCACGTGTATCCATTTTTAGATTCCACATTTGAGTGATAATCATATGACATTTGTTCTCTGTCTGACTTCGTATCATCATCATTGGGTCCATCCATGTTGCTGCACATGGCATCATTTCATTCTTTTCTATGGCTGAGTAATATTCCCATTGTGTGTATATATACACCATATTCTTTATTCCTCTGTCAGTGAACATTTGGCTTGCTTCAGTGTCTTGGCTATTGTACATAGTGGTCCATTGAGCCACAAGGTGCTTGTATCTTTTTGAATTAGTTTTTCCGAGAACATAGGCCCAGGAGTGGGATTGCTCATCATACGGTAGCTCTAATTTTTTCATTTTCTAAGGAACCTCCATACTGTTCACCTGGTCTAATGGGTCATTTAAGGCCTGTGTTTCCTTATCAGTCTATCTGGATGATCTGTTCATTGATGGAAGTGGGGTGTGAAAGTTTCCCACTATCACTGTGTTAGTGTCGCATTTTATGACTGTTTAGCATTCACCTTGTATAATGAGGTGACCCTGTGCCAGGTTTGTATGTATTTACACTTGTTATACTTCTTCTTGGGTTGCTCCCTTGATCATTATGTAGTATCCTTCTTTGTCTCTTGCAACACTCTCTAAAGTCGATTTTGTTTGATAGAAGTATTGCTACTCCAGTTGTGTTTTGATTTCCATTTGCACAGAGTACATTTTTCGATCCCCTCCCTTTCAGTCTGTATGGGTCCCTACATCTAAAGTGTGTTTCTTACAGACAGCATATATATGGGTCTTGTTTTTGTAACCAGTCAGTCAGTCTGTCTTTTGGTTGGAGCATTTAATCTATTTCCATTTAAGGTAATTATTGACATGTATGTTCTTATTGCCATTTTGTTCTTTGTTTTGGATTCAGTTTTGTAGGTTCTTTTTCTTCCCTTCCTCCTTTGTTCTCTTGTGACTTGATGACTGGTGTCTGTGTTGTGGTTGGATTGTGTCTTCATTTTTGTGCATGTATCTGTTGTAAATTTTTGGTTTGTGGTTGCCTTGAGGTTTTGATGTAGTAGTCTGTATATAAACAAGATTGTTTTAAGTTGCTGGTCACTTAATTTCATATACATGTCCAGTCTTTTTGCGCAGAAGGACTCTTGCATAATCCCTGTGGACTGCAGGGAAGATGCAAGCCAGCTCCTATTCTAAAGGGAGATCAAGTCCTGGGTGTTCATTGCGAAGGCGACTGCTTGCCTAAAGCCTGAAACTCCAGTAACTTTGCCACCTTCATGCAAGACGTTTGACTCATTCGGCAAAAGCACTCTTGCATGCTGGTGGGAGGCGATTAGGGGCAAGACGGTGAAGGGGACATCAGAGCGATGAGATGGCTGGATGCGTATCACTGACTCGATGGACGTTGAGTCTGATGTAACTCCGGGGATGTCGGTGATGGGACAGGGAGGCCTGCGCGTTAGCGCAATTCATTAGGGTCGCGAGAGATGAGTGGCGTGAGGAGTAGCTGAGCGATCTGAACTGAACGGAACATGAAGGCAAACATACAGTAGATAGGAACGCGCAAATCATCCACACACAAACATGCCGCTATCAAAAGCAGCATTCATGAGGAGAGCGAGTAGCAAAAATGCAGG
>NW_017212642.1:0-16388 GCF_001704415.2 Capra hircus
AGAGCTGAGCGAGCCTGGGAGACGCGCCACTGGTGCCTTCCTTGCCTCAGCTCCAATCCTGCCTTGCCTTTGCACATAGGTGCCAGGCGTCGTTGGGGAGGGCTTAGGGGTGGTGGGTTGCACACTGCCAAGGGCTTCAGCAGTGAGAGCTCTGTCAGAGGGAAGGGAAGGGCAACTGCAGGGCTCCTCCAGCGGTTTCTAGGCCGCCTAGAATCAGCGCCGCACCGAGAGCACCAGGCTCCCAGGGCCCCTGGCTGGGGTTTTCAGCCCCGCACACACGGAGGCTGATTCCTTGGGTGCCCAGAAAGTGTATGACAGACGTAGGTTCCCTAGCACTCTCCTCCCCAGCAGAGACATGTGCAGGTGTTTGGGGCCTGATCCTGCGTGTCTGGGTTCCTGCCCACAGCCCCAACTCAGGGGAAGCAGCCCCTGAGGCAAGACCTGCTGGAGGAGCCCTGCGCCCCCGCCTGATAGGCGAGTGCACAGCCAGCAGGGAAGCGAGCCTCCTCGGGGGAAGAGGAGGCAGCCCAGCCCCGTCAAGTTGAAAGCCCTGCTTGCACGGAGCTAAGTGCGCCTCCAGTACGGCAGAGCTCTAGCTCTGCTCAGAGCCCCGATCTGGCAGAGTTCCTGGCGCGAGGCTGCTCTGCCGGGGGCTAGCCTTGCCCAGACTTGCCTTGCTTTTAGGCTGCCTCTCCAGGAAGGAGCAGGCAGCAGGAGCCTGGGAGTCGCCACTGGCGCCTTTCTTGCCTCAGCTCCAATCCTGCCTTGCCTTTGCACTTAGGTCCCAGTCCTCCTTAAGGAGAGCTTAGGGGCTGGTGGGTTGCACACTGCCAAGGGCTCCAGCAGTGAGAATTCTGTCAGAGGGAAGGGAAGGGCAACTGCAGGGCTCCTCCAGCGGTTGCTTGGCCGCCCAGATTCAGCGCCACACGGAGAGCACCAGGCTCCCAGGGCCCCTGGCTGGGGTTTTCAGCCCCGCACACACGGAGGCTGATTCCTTGGGTGCCCAGAAAGTGTATGACAGACGTAGGTTCCCTAGCACTCTCCTCCCCAGCAGAGACATGTGCAGGTGTTTGGGGCCTGATCCTGCGTGTCTGGGTTCCTGCCCACAGCCCCAACTCAGGGGAAGCAGCCCCTGAGGCAAGACCTGCTGGAGGAGCCCTGCGCCCCCGCCTGATAGGCGAGTGCACAGCCAGCAGGGAAGCGAGCCTCCTCGGGGGAAGAGGAGGCAGCAAGTCCCCGTCAAGCTGAAATCCCTGCTTACACGAAGCTAAGTGCGACTCCAGTACGGCAGATCTCTAGCTCTGTTCAGAGGCCCGATCTGGCAGAGTTCCTGGCACCAAGATGCTCTGCCATAGGCGAGCCTTGCGCAGACTTGCCTTGCTTTAAGGCTCCCTCCCCAGGAAGGAGCAGGCTGTGTGAGGCTCGGAAACGCCACTGGCGCCTTCCTGGCTTCAGCTCTACCCCTGCCTTGCCTTTGCACTTAGGTCCCAAGCGTCCTTGAGGAGGGCTTAGGGGCTGGTGGGTTGCACACTGCCAAGGGCTCCAGCAGTGAAAGCTCTGTCAGAGGGAAGCGAAGGGCAACAGCAGGGCTCCTTCAGCGGTTCCTTGGCCGCCCAGACAAAGCTCCGCACGGAGAGCACCAGGTTCCAAGGGCCCCTGGCTGGGTTTTGCATCCCCACACTCCCAGAGGCTGACTCCGTGGGTGCCTAGAAAGTGTGTGAGAGACGTAGGTTCCCTAGCACTCTCCTCCCCAGCAGAGACATGTGCAGGTGGTTGGGGCCTTATCCTGCGTGTCTGGGTTCCCGCCCACAGCCTCAACTCAGGGGAAGCAGCCCCTGAGGCAAGACCTGCTGGAGGAGCCCTGCGCGCCCGCCTGATAGGCGAGAGCACAGCCAGCAGTGTAGCGAGCCTCCTCGGGAGAAGAGGAGGCAGCCGAGCCCAGTCAAGAGGAAAGCCCTGCTTGCACGGAGCTAAGTGGGCCTCCAGTACGGCAGAGCTCTAGCTCTGCTCAGAGCCCCGATCTGGCAGAGTTTCTGGCGCGAGGCTGCTCGGCCGGGGGCTCGCCTTGCCCAGACTTGCCTTGCTTTTAGGCTCCCTCCCCAGGAAGGAGCTGTCTGAGCGAGCCTGGGAGACGCCACTGGTGCCTTCCTTGCCTCAGCTCCAATCCTGCCTTGCCTTTGCACATAGGTGCCAGGCGTCGTTGGGGAGGGCTTAGGGGTGGTGGGTTGCACACTGCCAAGGGCTTCAGCAGTGAGAGCTCTGTCAGAGGGAAGGGAAGGGCAACTGCAGGGCTCCTCCAGCGGTTTCTAGGCCGCCTAGAATCAGCGCCGCACCGAGAGCACCAGGCTCCCAGGGCCCCTGGCTGGGTTTTCAGCCCCGCACACACGGAGGCTGATTCCTTGGGTGCCCAGAAAGTGTATGACAGACGTAGGTTCCCTAGCACTCTCCTCCCCAGCAGAGACATGTGCAGGTGTTTGGGGCCTGATCCTGCGTGTCTGGGTTCCTGCCCACAGCCCCAACTCAGGGGAAGCAGCCCCTGAGGCAAGACCTGCTGGAGGAGCCCTGCGCCCCCGCCTGATAGGCGAGTGCACAGCCAGCAGGGAAGCGAGCCTCCTCGGGGAAGAGGAGGCAGCCCAGCCCCGTCAAGTTGAAAGCCCTGCTTGCACGGAGCTAAGTGCGCCTCCAGTACGGCAGAGCTCTAGCTCTGCTCAGAGCCCCGATCTGGCAGAGTTCCTGGCGCGAGGCTGCTCTGCCGGGGCTAGCCTTGCCCAGACTTGCCTTGCTTTTAGGCTGCCTCTCCAGGAAGGAGCAGGCAGCAGGAGCCTGGGAGTCGCCACTGGCGCCTTTCTTGCCTCAGCTCCAATCCTGCCTTGCCTTTGCACTTAGGTCCCAGTCCTCCTTAAGGAGAGCTTAGGGGCTGGTGGGTTGCACACTGCCAAGGGCTCCAGCAGTGAGAATTCTGTCAGAGGGAAGGGAAGGGCAACTGCAGGGCTCCTCCAGCGGTTGCTTGGCCGCCCAGATTCAGCGCCACACGGAGAGCACCAGGCTCCCAGGCCCCTGGCTGGGGTTTTCAGCCCCGCACACACGGAGGCTGATTCCTTGGGTGCCCAGAAAGTGTATGACAGACGTAGGTTCCCTAGCACTCTCCTCCCCAGCAGAGACATGTGCAGGTGTTTGGGGCCTGATCCTGCGTGTCTGGGTTCCTGCCCACAGCCCCAACTCAGGGGAAGCAGCCCCTGAGGCAAGACCTGCTGGAGGAGCCCTGCGCCCCCGCCTGATAGGCGAGTGCACAGCCAGCAGGGAAGCGAGCCTCCTCGGGGGAAGAGGAGGCAGCAAGTCCCCGTCAAGCTGAAATCCCTGCTTCACGAAGCTAAGTGCGACTCCAGTACGGCAGATCTCTAGCTCTGTTCAGAGGCCCGATCTGGCAGAGTTCCTGGCACCAAGATGCTCTGCCATAGGCGAGCCTTGCGCAGACTTGCCTTGCTTTAAGGCTCCCTCCCCAGGAAGGAGCAGGCTGTGTGAGGCTCGGAAACGCCACTGGCGCCTTCCTGGCTTCAGCTCTACCCCTGCCTTGCCTTTGCACTTAGGTCCCAAGCGTCCTTGAGGAGGGCTTAGGGGCTGGTGGGTTGCACACTGCCAAGGGCTCCAGCAGTGAAAGCTCTGTCAGAGGGAAGCGAAGGGCAACAGCAGGGCTCCTTCAGCGGTTCCTTGGCCGCCCAGACAAAGCTCCGCACGGAGAGCACCAGGTTCCAAGGGCCCCTGGCTGGGTTTTGCATCCCCACACTCCCAGAGGCTGACTCCGTGGGTGCCTAGAAAGTGTGTGAGAGACGTAGGTTCCCTAGCACTCTCCTCCCCAGCAGAGACATGTGCAGGTGGTTGGGGCCTGATCCTGCGTGTCTGGGTTCCCGCCCACAGCCTCAACTCAGGGGAAGCAGCCCCTGAGGCAAGACCTGCTGGAGGAGCCCTGCGCGCCCGCCTGATAGGCGAGAGCACAGCCAGCAGTGTAGCGAGCCTCCTCGGGAGAAGAGGAGGCAGCCGAGCCCAGTCAAGAGGAAAGCCCTGCTTGCACGGAGCTAAGTGCGCCTCCAGTACGGCAGAGCTCTAGCTCTGCTCAGAGCCCCGATCTGGCAGAGTTTCTGGCGCGAGGCTGCTCGGCCGGGGCTCGCCTTGCCCAGACTTGCCTTGCTTTTAGGCTCCCTCCCCAGGAAGGAGCTGTCTGAGCGAGCCTGGGAGACGCCACTGGTGCCTTCCTTGCCTCAGCTCCAATCCTGCCTTGCCTTTGCACATAGGTGCCAGGCGTCGTTGGGGAGGCTTAGGGGGTGGTGGGTTGCACACTGCCAAGGGCTTCAGCAGTGAGAGCTCTGTCAGAGGGAAGGGAAGGGCAACTGCAGGGCTCCTCCAGCGGTTTCTAGGCCGCCTAGAATCAGCGCCGCACGAGAGCACCAGGCTCCCAGGGCCCCTGGCTGGGGTTTTCAGCCCCGCACACACGGAGGCTGATTCCTTGGGTGCCCAGAAAGTGTATGACAGACGTAGGTTCCCTAGCACTCTCCTCCCCAGCAGAGACATGTGCAGGTGTTGGGGCCTGATCCTGCGTGTCTGGGTTCCTGCCCACAGCCCCAACTCAGGGGAAGCAGCCCCTGAGGCAAGACCTGCTGGAGGAGCCCTGCGCCCCCGCCTGATAGGCGAGTGCACAGCCAGCAGGGAAGCGAGCCTCCTCGGGGAAGAGGAGGCAGCCCAGCCCCGTCAAGTTGAAAGCCCTGCTTGCACGGAGCTAAGTGCGCCTCCAGTACGGCAGAGCTCTAGCTCTGCTCAGAGCCCCGATCTGGCAGAGTTCCTGGCGCGAGGCTGCTCTGCCGGGGGCTAGCCTTGCCCAGACTTGCCTTGCTTTTAGGCTGCCTCTCCAGGAAGGAGCAGGCAGCAGGAGCCTGGGAGTCGCCACTGGCGCCTTTCTTGCCTCAGCTCCAATCCTGCCTTGCCTTTGCACTTAGGTCCCAGTCCTCCTTAAGGAGAGCTTAGGGGCTGGTGGGTTGCACACTGCCAAGGGCTCCAGCAGTGAGAATTCTGTCAGAGGGAAGGGAAGGGCAACTGCAGGGCTCCTCCAGCGGTTGCTTGGCCGCCCAGATTCAGCGCCACACGGAGAGCACCAGGCTCCCAGGCCCCTGGCTGGGGTTTTCAGCCCCGCACACACGGAGGCTGATTCCTTGGGTGCCCAGAAAGTGTATGACAGACGTAGGTTCCCTAGCACTCTCCTCCCCAGCAGAGACATGTGCAGGTGTTTGGGGCCTGATCCTGCGTGTCTGGGTTCCTGCCCACAGCCCCAACTCAGGGGAAGCAGCCCCTGAGGCAAGACCTGCTGGAGGAGCCCTGCGCCCCGCCCTGATAGGCGAGTGCACAGCCAGCAGGGAAGCGAGCCTCCTCGGGGGAAGAGGAGGCAGCAAGTCCCCGTCAAGCTGAAATCCCTGCTTACACGAAGCTAAGTGCGACTCCAGTACGGCAGATCTCTAGCTCTGTTCAGAGGCCCGATCTGGCAGAGTTCCTGGCACCAAGATGCTCTGCCATAGGCGAGCCTTGCGCAGACTTGCCTTGCTTTAAGGCTCCCTCCCCAGGAAGGAGCAGGCTGTGTGAGGCTCGGAAACGCCACTGGCGCCTTCCTGGCTTCAGCTCTACCCCTGCCTTGCCTTTGCACTTAGGTCCCAAGCGTCCTTGAGGAGGGCTTAGGGGCTGGTGGGTTGCACACTGCCAAGGGCTCCAGCAGTGAAAGCTCTGTCAGAGGGAAGCGAAGGGCAACAGCAGGGCTCCTTCAGCGGTTCCTTGGCCGCCCAGACAAAGCTCCGCACGGAGAGCACCAGGTTCCAAGGGCCCCTGGCTGGGTTTTGCATCCCCACACTCCCAGAGGCTGACTCCGTGGGTGCCTAGAAAGTGTGTGAGAGACGTAGGTTCCCTAGCACTCTCCTCCCCAGCAGAGACATGTGCAGGTGGTTGGGGCCTTATCCTGCGTGTCTGGGTTCCCGCCCACAGCCTCAACTCAGGGGAAGCAGCCCCTGAGGCAAGACCTGCTGGAGGAGCCCTGCGCGCCCGCCTGATAGGCGAGAGCACAGCCAGCAGTGTAGCGAGCCTCCTCGGGAGAAGAGGAGGCAGCCGAGCCCAGTCAAGAGGAAAGCCCTGCTTGCACGGAGCTAAGTGGGCCTCCAGTACGGCAGAGCTCTAGCTCTGCTCAGAGCCCCGATCTGGCAGAGTTTCTGGCGCGAGGCTGCTCGGCCGGGGCTCGCCTTGCCCAGACTTGCCTTGCTTTTAGGCTCCCTCCCCAGGAAGGAGCTGTCTGAGCGAGCCTGGGAGACGCCACTGGTGCCTTCCTTGCCTCAGCTCCAATCCTGCCTTGCCTTTGCACATAGGTGCCAGGCGTCGTTGGGGAGGGCTTAGGGGGTGGTGGGTTGCACACTGCCAAGGGCTTCAGCAGTGAGAGCTCTGTCAGAGGGAAGGGAAGGGCAACTGCAGGGCTCCTCCAGCGGTTTCTAGGCCGCCTAGAATCAGCGCCGCACCGAGAGCACCAGGCTCCCAGGGCCCCTGGCTGGGGTTTTCAGCCCCGCACACACGGAGGCTGATTCCTTGGGTGCCCAGAAAGTGTATGACAGACGTAGGTTCCCTAGCACTCTCCTCCCCAGCAGAGACATGTGCAGGTGGTTGGGGCCTGATCCTGCGTGTCTGGGTTCCTGCCCACAGCCCCAACTCAGGGGAAGCAGCCCCTGAGGCAAGACCTGCTGGAGGAGCCCTGCGCCCCGCCTGATAGGCGAGTGCACAGCCAGCAGGGAAGCGAGCCTCCTCGGGGGAAGAGGAGGCAGCCAGCCCCGTCAAGTTGAAAGCCCTGCTTGCACGGAGCTAAGTGCGCCTCCAGTACGGCAGAGCTCTAGCTCTGCTCAGAGCCCCGATCTGGCAGAGTTCCTGGCGCGAGGCTGCTCTGCCGGGGGCTAGCCTTGCCCAGACTTGCCTTGCTTTTAGGCTGCCTCTCCAGGAAGGAGCAGGCAGCAGGAGCCTGGGAGTCGCCACTGGCGCCTTTCTTGCCTCAGCTCCAATCCTGCCTTGCCTTTGCACTTAGGTCCCAGTCCTCCTTAAGGAGAGCTTAGGGGCTGGTGGGTTGCACACTGCCAAGGGCTCCAGCAGTGAGAATTCTGTCAGAGGGAAGGGAAGGGCAACTGCAGGGCTCCTCCAGCGGTTGCTTGGCCGCCCAGATTCAGCGCCACACGGAGAGCACCAGGCTCCCAGGCCCCTGGCTGGGGTTTTCAGCCCCGCACACACGGAGGCTGATTCCTTGGGTGCCCAGAAAGTGTATGACAGACGTAGGTTCCCTAGCACTCTCCTCCCCAGCAGAGACATGTGCAGGTGTTTGGGGCCTGATCCTGCGTGTCTGGGTTCCTGCCCACAGCCCCAACTCAGGGGAAGCAGCCCCTGAGGCAAGACCTGCTGGAGGAGCCCTGCGCCCCCCCTGATAGGCGAGTGCACAGCCAGCAGGGAAGCGAGCCTCCTCGGGGGAAGAGGAGGCAGCAAGTCCCCGTCAAGCTGAAATCCCTGCTTACACGAAGCTAAGTGCGACTCCAGTACGGCAGATCTCTAGCTCTGTTCAGAGGCCCGATCTGGCAGAGTTCCTGGCACCAAGATGCTCTGCCATAGGCGAGCCTTGCGCAGACTTGCCTTGCTTTAAGGCTCCCTCCCCAGGAAGGAGCAGGCTGTGTGAGGCTCGGAAACGCCACTGGCGCCTTCCTGGCTTCAGCTCTACCCCTGCCTTGCCTTTGCACTTAGGTCCCAAGCGTCCTTGAGGAGGGCTTAGGGGCTGGTGGGTTGCACACTGCCAAGGGCTCCAGCAGTGAAAGCTCTGTCAGAGGGAAGCGAAGGGCAACAGCAGGGCTCCTTCAGCGGTTCCTTGGCCGCCCAGACAAAGCTCCGCACGGAGAGCACCAGGTTCCAAGGGCCCCTGGCTGGGTTTTGCATCCCCACACTCCCAGAGGCTGACTCCGTGGGTGCCTAGAAAGTGTGTGAGAGACGTAGGTTCCCTAGCACTCTCCTCCCCAGCAGAGACATGTGCAGGTGGTTGGGGCCTTATCCTGCGTGTCTGGGTTCCCGCCCACAGCCTCAACTCAGGGGAAGCAGCCCCTGAGGCAAGACCTGCTGGAGGAGCCCTGCGCGCCCGCCTGATAGGCGAGAGCACAGCCAGCAGTGTAGCGAGCCTCCTCGGGAGAAGAGGAGGCAGCCGAGCCCAGTCAAGAGGAAAGCCCTGCTTGCACGGAGCTAAGTGGCCTCCAGTACGGCAGAGCTCTAGCTCTGCTCAGAGCCCCGATCTGGCAGAGTTTCTGGCGCGAGGCTGCTCGGCCGGGGCTCGCCTTGCCCAGACTTGCCTTGCTTTTAGGCTCCCTCCCCAGGAAGGAGCTGTCTGAGCGAGCCTGGGAGACGCCACTGGTGCCTTCCTTGCCTCAGCTCCAATCCTGCCTTGCCTTTGCACATAGGTGCCAGGCGTCGTTGGGGAGGGCTTAGGGGGGTGGTGGGTTGCACACTGCCAAGGGCTTCAGCAGTGAGAGCTCTGTCAGAGGGAAGGGAAGGGCAACTGCAGGGCTCCTCCAGCGGTTTCTAGGCCGCCTAGAATCAGCGCCGCACCGAGAGCACCAGGCTCCCAGGGCCCCTGGCTGGGGTTTTCAGCCCCGCACACACGGAGGCTGATTCCTTGGGTGCCCAGAAAGTGTATGACAGACGTAGGTTCCCTAGCACTCTCCTCCCCAGCAGAGACATGTGCAGGTGTTGGGGCCTGATCCTGCGTGTCTGGGTTCCTGCCCACAGCCCCAACTCAGGGGAAGCAGCCCCTGAGGCAAGACCTGCTGGAGGAGCCCTGCGCCCCCGCCTGATAGGCGAGTGCACAGCCAGCAGGGAAGCGAGCCTCCTCGGGGGAAGAGGAGGCAGCCCAGCCCCGTCAAGTTGAAAGCCCTGCTTGCACGGAGCTAAGTGCGCCTCCAGTACGGCAGAGCTCTAGCTCTGCTCAGAGCCCCGATCTGGCAGAGTTCCTGGCGCGAGGCTGCTCTGCCGGGGGCTAGCCTTGCCCAGACTTGCCTTGCTTTTAGGCTGCCTCTCCAGGAAGGAGCAGGCAGCAGGAGCCTGGGAGTCGCCACTGGCGCCTTTCTTGCCTCAGCTCCAATCCTGCCTTGCCTTTGCACTTAGGTCCCAGTCCTCCTTAAGGAGAGCTTAGGGGCTGGTGGGTTGCACACTGCCAAGGGCTCCAGCAGTGAGAATTCTGTCAGAGGGAAGGGAAGGGCAACTGCAGGGCTCCTCCAGCGGTTGCTTGGCCGCCCAGATTCAGCGCCACACGGAGAGCACCAGGCTCCCAGGCCCCTGGCTGGGGTTTTCAGCCCCGCACACACGGAGGCTGATTCCTTGGGTGCCCAGAAAGTGTATGACAGACGTAGGTTCCCTAGCACTCTCCTCCCCAGCAGAGACATGTGCAGGTGTTTGGGGCCTGATCCTGCGTGTCTGGGTTCCTGCCCACAGCCCCAACTCAGGGGAAGCAGCCCCTGAGGCAAGACCTGCTGGAGGAGCCCTGCGCCCCCGCCTGATAGGCGAGTGCACAGCCAGCAGGGAAGCGAGCCTCCTCGGGGAAGAGGAGGCAGCAAGTCCCCGTCAAGCTGAAATCCCTGCTTACACGAAGCTAAGTGCGACTCCAGTACGGCAGATCTCTAGCTCTGTTCAGAGGCCCGATCTGGCAGAGTTCCTGGCACCAAGATGCTCTGCCATAGGCGAGCCTTGCGCAGACTTGCCTTGCTTTAAGGCTCCCTCCCCAGGAAGGAGCAGGCTGTGTGAGGCTCGGAAACGCCACTGGCGCCTTCCTGGCTTCAGCTCTACCCCTGCCTTGCCTTTGCACTTAGGTCCCAAGCGTCCTTGAGGAGGGCTTAGGGGCTGGTGGGTTGCACACTGCCAAGGGCTCCAGCAGTGAAAGCTCTGTCAGAGGGAAGCGAAGGGCAACAGCAGGGCTCCTTCAGCGGTTCCTTGGCCGCCCAGACAAAGCTCCGCACGGAGAGCACCAGGTTCCAAGGGCCCCTGGCTGGGTTTTGCATCCCCACACTCCCAGAGGCTGACTCCGTGGGTGCCTAGAAAGTGTGTGAGAGACGTAGGTTCCCTAGCACTCTCCTCCCCAGCAGAGACATGTGCAGGTGGTTGGGGCCTTATCCTGCGTGTCTGGGTTCCCGCCCACAGCCTCAACTCAGGGGAAGCAGCCCCTGAGGCAAGACCTGCTGGAGGAGCCCTGCGCGCCCGCCTGATAGGCGAGAGCACAGCCAGCAGTGTAGCGAGCCTCCTCGGGAGAAGAGGAGGCAGCCGAGCCCAGTCAAGAGGAAAGCCCTGCTTGCACGGAGCTAAGTGGCCTCCAGTACGGCAGAGCTCTAGCTCTGCTCAGAGCCCCGATCTGGCAGAGTTTCTGGCGCGAGGCTGCTCGGCCGGGGGCTCGCCTTGCCCAGACTTGCCTTGCTTTTAGGCTCCCTCCCCAGGAAGGAGCTGTCTGAGCGAGCCTGGGAGACGCCACTGGTGCCTTCCTTGCCTCAGCTCCAATCCTGCCTTGCCTTTGCACATAGGTGCCAGGCGTCGTTGGGAGGGCTTAGGGGGTGGTGGGTTGCACACTGCCAAGGGCTTCAGCAGTGAGAGCTCTGTCAGAGGGAAGGGAAGGGCAACTGCAGGGCTCCTCCAGCGGTTTCTAGGCCGCCTAGAATCAGCGCCGCACGAGAGCACCAGGCTCCCAGGGCCCCTGGCTGGGGTTTTCAGCCCCGCACACACGGAGGCTGATTCCTTGGGTGCCCAGAAAGTGTATGACAGACGTAGGTTCCCTAGCACTCTCCTCCCCAGCAGAGACATGTGCAGGTGTTTGGGGCCTGATCCTGCGTGTCTGGGTTCCTGCCCACAGCCCCAACTCAGGGGAAGCAGCCCCTGAGGCAAGACCTGCTGGAGGAGCCCTGCGCCCCGCCTGATAGGCGAGTGCACAGCCAGCAGGGAAGCGAGCCTCCTCGGGGGAAGAGGAGGCAGCCCAGCCCCGTCAAGTTGAAAGCCCTGCTTGCACGGAGCTAAGTGCGCCTCCAGTACGGCAGAGCTCTAGCTCTGCTCAGAGCCCCGATCTGGCAGAGTTCCTGGCGCGAGGCTGCTCTGCCGGGGGCTAGCCTTGCCCAGACTTGCCTTGCTTTTAGGCTGCCTCTCCAGGAAGGAGCAGGCAGCAGGAGCCTGGGAGTCGCCACTGGCGCCTTTCTTGCCTCAGCTCCAATCCTGCCTTGCCTTTGCACTTAGGTCCCAGTCCTCCTTAAGGAGAGCTTAGGGCTGGTGGGTTGCACACTGCCAAGGGCTCCAGCAGTGAGAATTCTGTCAGAGGGAAGGGAAGGGCAACTGCAGGGCTCCTCCAGCGGTTGCTTGGTTCAGCGCCACACGGAGAGCACCAGGCTCCCAGGCCCCTGGCTGGGTTTTCAGCCCCGCACACACGGAGGCTGATTCCTTGGGTGCCCAGAAAGTGTATGACAGACGTAGGTTCCCTAGCACTCTCCTCCCCAGCAGAGACATGTGCAGGTGTTTGGGGCCTGATCCTGCGTGTCTGGGTTCCTGCCCACAGCCCCAACTCAGGGGAAGCAGCCCCTGAGGCAAGACCTGCTGGAGGAGCCCTGCCGCCCGCCCGATAGGCGAGTGCACAGCCAGCAGGGAAGCGAGCCTCCTCGGGGGAAGAGGAGGCAGCAAGTCCCCGTCAAGCTGAAATCCCTGCTTACACGAAGCTAAGTGCGACTCCAGTACGGCAGATCTCTAGCTCTGTTCAGAGGCCCGATCTGGCAGAGTTCCTGGCACCAAGATGCTCTGCCATAGGCGAGCCTTGCGCAGACTTGCCTTGCTTTAAGGCTCCCTCCCCAGGAAGGAGCAGGCTGTGTGAGGCTCGGAAACGCCACTGGCGCCTTCCTGGCTTCAGCTCTATCCCTGCCTTGCCTTTGCACTTAGGTCCCAAGCGTCCTTGAGGAGGGCTTAGGGCTGGTGGGTTGCACACTGCCAAGGGCTCCAGCAGTGAAAGCTCTGTCAGAGGGAAGCGAAGGGCAACAGCAGGGCTCCATCAGCGGTTCCTTGGCCGCCCAAAGCTCCGCACGGAGAGCACCAGGTTCCAAGGGCCCCTGGCTGGGTTTTGCATCCCCACACTCCCAGAGGCTGACTCCGTGGGTGCCTAGAATGTGTGTGAGAGACGTAGGTTCCCTAGCACTCTCCTCCCCAGCAGAGACATGTGCAGGTGGTTGGGGCCTGATCCTGCGTGTCTGGGTTCCCGCCCACAGCCTCAACTCAGGGGAAGCAGCCCCTGAGGCAAGACCTGCTGGAGGAGCCCTGCGCGCCCGCCTGATAGGCGAGAGCACAGCCAGCAGTGTAGCGAGCCTCCTCGGGAGAAGAGGAGGCAGCCGAGCCCAGTCAAGAGGAAAGCCCTGCTTGCACGGAGCTAAGTGGGCCTCCAGTACGGCAGAGCTCTAGCTCTGCTCAGAGCCCCGATCTGGCAGAGTTTCTGGCGCGAGGCTGCTCGGCCGGGGGCTCGCCTTGCCCAGACTTGCCTTGCTTTTAGGCTCCCTCCCCAGGAAGGAGCTGTCTGAGCGAGCCTGGGAGACGCCACTGGTGCCTTCCTTGCCTCAGCTCCAATCCTGCCTTGCCTTTGCACATAGGTGCCAGGCGTCGTTGGGGAGGGCTTAGGGGGTGGTGGGTTGCACACTGCCAAGGGCTTCAGCAGTGAGAGCTCTGTCAGAGGGAAGGGAAGGGCAACTGCAGGGCTCCTCCAGCGGTTTCTAGGCCGCCTAGAATCAGCGCCGCACCGAGAGCACCAGGCTCCCAGGGCCCCTGGCTGGGTTTTCAGCCCCGCACACACGGAGGCTGATTCCTTGGGTGCCCAGAAAGTGTATGACAGACGTAGGTTCCCTAGCACTCTCCACCCCAGCAGAGACATGTGCAGGTGGTTGGGGCCTGATCCTGCGTGTCTGGGTTCCTGCCCACAGCCCCAACTCAGGGGAAGGAGCCCCTGAGGCAAGACCTGCTGGAGGAGCCCTGCGCCCCCGCCTGATAGGCGAGTGCACAGCCAGCAGGGAAGCGAGCCTCCTCGGGGGAAGAGGAGGCAGCCGAGCCCCGTCAAGTTGAAAGCCCTGCTTGCACGGAGCTAAGTTCGCCTCCAGTACGGCAGAGCTCTAGCTCTGTTCAGAGCCCCGATCTGGCAGAGTTCCTGGCGCGAGGCTGCTCTGCCGGGGGCTAGCCTTGCCCAGACTTGCCTTGCTTTTAGGCTGCCTCTCCAGGAAGGAGCAGGCAGCAGGAGCCTGGGAGTCGCCACTGGCGCCTTTCTTGCCTCAGCTCCAATCCTGCCTTGCCTTTGCACTTAGGTCCCAGTCCTCCTTAAGGAGAGCTTAGGGGCTGGTGGGTTGCACACTGCCAAGGGCTCCAGCAGTGAGCTCTGTCAGAGGGAAGGGAAGGGCAACTGCAGGGCTCCTCCAGCGGTTGCTTGGCCGCCCAGACAGCGCCACACGGAGAGCACCAGGCTCCAAGGCCCCTGGCTGGGGGTTTTCCCCCACACACGGAGGCTGATTCCTTGGGTGCCCAGAAAGTGTATGACAGACGTAGGTTCCCTAGCACTCTCCTCCCCAGCAGAGACATGTGCAGGTGGTTGGGGCCTTATCCTGCGTGTCTGGGTTCCCGCCCACAGCCCAACTCAGGGGAAGCAGCCCCTGAGGCAAGACCTGCTGGAGGAGCCCTGCGCGCCCGCCTGATAGGCGAGAGCACAGCCAGCAGTGTAGCGAGCCTCCTCGGGAGAAGAGGAGGCAGCCGAGCCCAGTCAAGAGGAAAGCCCTGCTTGCACGGAGCTAAGTGGGCCTCCAGTACGGCAGAGCTCTAGCTCTGCTCAGAGCCCCGATCTGCAGAGTTTCTGGCGCGAGGCTGCTCGGCCGGGCTCGCCTTGCCCAGACTTGCCTTGCTTTTAGGCTCCCTCCCCAGGAAGGAGCTGTCTGAGCGAGCCTGGGAGACGCCACTGGTGCCTTCCTTGCCTCAGCTCCAATCCTGCCTTGCCTTTGCACATAGGTGCCAGGCGTCGTTGGGAGGGCTTAGGGGGGTGGTGGGTTGCACACTGCCAAGGGCTTCAGCAGTGAGAGCTCTGTCAGAGGGAAGGGAAGGGCAACTGCAGGGCTCCTCCAGCGGTTTCTAGGCCGCCTAGAATCAGCGCCGCACCGAGAGCACCAGGCTCCCAGGGCCCCTGGCTGGGTTTTCAGCCCCGCACACACGGAGGCTGATTCCTTGGGTGCCCAGAAAGTGTATGACAGACGTAGGTTCCCTAGCACTCTCCTCCCCAGCAGAGACATGTGCAGGTGTTTGGGGCCTGATCCTGCGTGTCTGGGTTCCTGCCCACAGCCCCAACTCAGGGGAAGCAGCCCCTGAGGCAAGACCTGCTGGAGGAGCCCTGCGCCCCCGCCTGATAGGCGAGTGCACAGCCAGCAGGGAAGCGAGCCTCCTCGGGGAAGAGGAGGCAGCCCAGCCCGTCAAGTTGAAAGCCCTGCTTGCACGGAGCTAAGTGCGCCTCCAGTACGGCAGAGCTCTAGCTCTGCTCAGAGCCCCGATCTGGCAGAGTTCCTGGCGCGAGGCTGCTCTGCCGGGGCTAGCCTTGCCCAGACTTGCCTTGCTTTTAGGCTGCCTCTCCAGGAAGGAGCAGGCAGCAGGAGCCTGGGAGTCGCCACTGGCGCCTTTCTTGCCTCAGCTCCAATCCTGCCTTGCCTTTGCACTTAGGTCCCAGTCCTCCTTAAGGAGAGCTTAGGGGCTGGTGGGTTGCACACTGCCAAGGGCTCCAGCAGTGAGAATTCTGTCAGAGGGAAGGGAAGGGCAACTGCAGGCTCCTCCAGCGGTTGCTTGGCCGCCCAGATTCAGCGCCACACGGAGAGCACCAGGCTCCCAGGCCCCTGGCTGGGGTTTTCAGCCCCGCACACACGGAGGCTGATTCCTTGGGTGCCCAGAAAGTGTATGACAGACGTAGGTTCCCTAGCACTCTCCTCCCCAGCAGAGACATGTGCAGGTGTTTGGGGCCTGATCCTGCGTGTCTGGGTTCCTGCCCACAGCCCCAACTCAGGGGAAGCAGCCCCTGAGGCAAGACCTGCTGGAGGAGCCCTGCGCCCCGCCTGATAGGCGAGTGCACAGCCAGCAGGGAAGCGAGCCTCCTCGGGGGAAGAGGAGGCAGCAAGTCCCCGTCAAGCTGAAATCCCTGCTTACACGAAGCTAAGTGCGACTCCAGTACGGCAGATCTCTAGCTCTGTTCAGAGGCCCGATCTGGCAGAGTTCCTGGCACCAAGATGCTCTGCCATAGGCGAGCCTTGCGCAGACTTGCCTTGCTTTAAGGCTCCCTCCCCAGGAAGGAGCAGGCTGTGTGAGGCCTCGGAAACGCCACTGGCGCCTTCCTGGCTTCAGCTCTACCCCTGCCTTGCCTTTGCACTTAGGTCCCAAGCGTCCTTGAGGAGGGCTTAGGGGCTGGTGGGTTGCACACTGCCAAGGGCTCCAGCAGTGAAAGCTCTGTCAGAGGGAAGCGAAGGGCAACAGCAGGGCTCCTTCAGCGGTTCCTTGGCCGCCCAGACAAAGCTCCGCACGGAGAGCACCAGGTTCCAAGGGCCCCTGGCTGGGTTTTGCATCCCCACACTCCCAGAGGCTGACTCCGGGTGCCTAGAAAGTGTGTGAGAGACGTAGGTTCCCTAGCACTCTCCTCCCCAGCAGAGACATGTGCAGGTGGTTGGGGCCTTATCCTGCGTGTCTGGGTTCCCGCCCACAGCCTCAACTCAGGGGAAGCAGCCCCTGAGGCAAGACCTGCTGGAGGAGCCCTGCGCGCCGCCTGATAGGCGAGAGCACAGCCAGCAGTGTAGCGAGCCTCCTCGGGGAGAAGAGGAGGCAGCCGAGCCCAGTCAAGAGGAAAGCCCTGCTTGCACGGAGCTAAGTGGGCCTCCAGTACGGCAGAGCTCTAGCTCTGCTCAGAGCCCCGATCTGGCAGAGTTTCTGGCGCGAGGCTGCTCGGCCGGGGGCTCGCCTTGCCCAGACTTGCCTTGCTTTTAGGCTCCCTCCCAGGAAGGAGCTGTCTGAGCGAGCCTGGGAGACGCCACTGGTGCCTTCCTTGCCTCAGCTCCAATCCTGCCTTGCCTTTGCACATAGGTGCCAGGCGTCGTTGGGGAGGCTTAGGGGGTGGTGGGTTGCACACTGCCAAGGGCTTCAGCAGTGAGAGCTCTGTCAGAGGGAAGGGAAGGCCAACTGCAGGGCTCCTCAGCGGTTTCTAGGCCGCTAGAATACCGAGAGACCATCCAGCCCAGCCCCACCGAGAGCCACCAGGCTCCAGGGCCCCTGGCTGGGGTTTTCAGCCC
>NW_017212643.1:0-16388 GCF_001704415.2 Capra hircus
ATGGCCAACGGGTGGCTTGTGGTCCAGGCCTTTCCGCCTGTCAGCCAGAGGGGCTTCACCCGCCCTCAGCCCTCCTGGGTTGAGGTCCCCAGGGCCCCCGGGGGCTGTGGACAGAGCAGTGAGTGCCCATTAGAAGCCTGCAGGCATCTGATGTGTCAGGCTGAGCCGCGGTTAGCGGGCCAGACCCCGGCCTCTCCTGGGCACTCAGACACTGGTGCCTTCACAAAGCCCTGTGACAGCCTCTGAGGAGCCTCAGCGACTCAGGGCATTTCTGACAACGATGCCCACCTGATGGTGCAGGGCCGCCTTGCCTGCTCTCTCATCCGACCCCAGGGGCCGTCCGTGTGGGTGGGTGTGGGGACACAGGCCGCCCCACACTGACCCTTGTCTTGGGCAGGACACTGGACTGACGCCGAGCACCCAGCAAGGATGGCGCAGGCCGGCACCGCGCACCCGGACGCCGCCAGATGATGAGGACCTGTGGCGGAAACCCCCGCGGGCTGCCCATGTCTGAGCCCTGGCGTGACCCGGCGCAAATAAAGAGACTGTCTTCCGGAAGCGTGCCCGGCCTGTGATGTCTCCCACAGGCCCGTCACCTCCCCGGCGTGGGCGCAGGGGCGGCGGCTTGCGGTTGGGGGCGTGGGCCTCTGGGAGGGGGAAGGCGGGGTCGGGGGGGCCTCGCCGCCGCCGGGGAGCACGGGCTCTGTGCAGAGCCACGCCAGCGGCGTGGCCGGTGACAGGCGGTGGCCGGCGCTGAAGCCCGTCCCCGAGCGGCCCGCTGCCCCGGGGCCCAGCCAGCTTGTCGGCTGGGCTCAGGCTTAATCCCGCGCACGGAGGCCGACGGGGAGCGAGGCCCCGGCACCTGTCAGTCAGGCGGAGAGCCGGCGCTGACAGGCCGGGGGGCCCTGCACTGCGCTGGGGCTTTAGCGGCGGTTAATCTCGTGTCTTCCCTAAGAAACATCATTCAGTCTGCCGCCCGGAGCCCTGGGTGGGACCTGCTTGTCAGCGAACAAAGGAATGTCTTTGCGCCTGGATGGGCTCGCGTGAAGCGCGCGCGGCCGCCTCCGACGCCCTAGCGAGACGCCGGGGCCGGGCCTCGGGCCAGAGCTGCAGAACGCCCGGCGGGCGGCGCGTGGGAGGGCTCCGGTGGTGGCGTGGCCTCCGCGCCGGGCGTGGCCTCCGCCGGCTCGGGTCTACGAGTCAGCCGACAGGCTGGGCGGGGCCTCTCCTCTGGGCGTGGCCTCCGCCGGCTCTAGGTTGGCTGAGTCCGGGGCGCCGGGCCGACCGCGTGGGGCCGGCGAGGGACGCAGGCGTCCTCACCGCTGCTCGTGACTCCGGGTGACGCAGCCGGCGGCCGCCTCACCGCGGTGCCCACAGCCCCTTTCCCCAGCTGGACGGCCTTGCTCAGCTGTGCCTGCGGCATCCTCGTCCCCCTGGTTGACGTGGTTGGTGTGGCCGCCCAGTGGAGAGCAGAACCCCCCGTGGTGCTCGGGCCAGCCCTGGGGCGCCGCCTGTTGGAGGCCCCTCCCCAGCGCGGGCTCAGCCGCGCCCCGCCACCCAGCGCGGTCCCGGGCGGGGGCCTAGCCCCTTCGCAAGCCGCAGGGCCGCAGAGGGCCTGGTCCTGTCCTAGCGCACCCTGCCCTGGGGGCTCCAGCGGGACGGGCCGCTTGGACCCAGGCCCCCCTGCCCGCGTCCCGCACTCGAGGAGGCTCCCACGTACTCTCGGGTCTCACGCCTGAGCTGGGCCGCAGGGGGTCCTGTCCTGGGCGTCCCTCAGCCTGCCTGGCTCCAAAGTTTGCTCCCCGGCCCGGCCCAGCCCTCCCCCCGGAGGGCGGCAGGGAGGGGCCAGAACCCCACAAGCCAGGTGCTCTCCTGCCGCCTTGGCATGTTTTTTTGGTGCAATGAAAATATGACTTTAATTCCTCGTTGTTTCATGTAACCTACAATTACCCCCAGGACGTCCTGCGCTCCTCCACTTAACGGCTGCAGGTTGTGCACAGAGAGGTGTTGCCAACGCCGCCGCCAGCCCACCACTCCCCCGCCAGCCCTCCACTGCCAAGCCCTCCAGCCACCGCCCATGCTCCTCCAGCCCGCTGGGGTGCTGTCCCCAAGGTTCTGGGTCCCTAGGGAGGTAAATAAGACGACAGGAGAGTGACCTGTTCCCCAGGGCTGTGCTGAGGACTCATAACCTCTGCAAGCCAAGGGTGCCCCCAGCATCCCTGGGTGGGTAGCAGGGAGCACGCAGCCCACACGGCATACTTCAGACATGCTTTCCTGTGCCCAGAGCCTGGCTGAACATGTGCCTGCCAGGCGCGCCCAGGGTCCCTCCAGATGGAGCCGTCCTGTGACAGCAGCTGGCATCAGGCAGCACCTGCAGGTCAGGGTGTGTGGCCACACACCAGGCAGCGGCTCAAGAGACATGGGTGATGCCCTGGCCTGAAGCAGGCCCCCGCACTGGGCCCAAGACCCTCACCCACCGCTCATGCCTGACGCAGAGCTGCCAGGCGGCCCCGGGCCCTGCAGGAGGGGCTCGTGAGTTGGCTGAGCAGTGTGCTTCTCCAGAGGCCAGGGTTGCCAGGCCATGTGACTGAGCCTTGCGGACCCTGCTCAGGTTTAGGGCGCCCTGCTCCAGTCAGGGCCCGTCCCGCTCACGTCGCTCTCGGAAGCATCTGATCCTTGACGAGTCCTCCACGAGAAGCTCCTGCCAGCTTGGGGCTGTCCCCACGTGTCCCTGAGTCCCCTGGAAGCCACTTCCCTCCCCTGCCTGGCCCAGGGTCCCTGGGTGCCCTCACCTGGACCCACGCCCACTGGTCCCACTCAGAACACCCTTGGGTCCAGGTCATTGCCAGAAACGGGTTGGGAGGTGCCTCCGCCCAGCGAGCAGGCCAGCAGGCTGTCTGGGCCTGAGCTGACCGAGCCCAGACATCCCCATGAGTGTCCCTGTCCTGCCCCCGCCGTCGCGCCGAGGTCCCGCGGCGCACCACGCCACTGGCCCGGCCCCGTCAGGAGGCGTCTCTGCTGGAGCCAACACCGTATCCCCACGGCCATAGACCGCACCCCTTGGACCTGACCTCCTGCAGTGCCTGGGGACCAAGAGGACAGCAGTGTGCGGCCTGCCCCCAAGGGTCCGGGGTCCTCCTCCTGCTGACCCGTTAGGTCTCTGGGGCAACCCTGGGAGGGAGGAGACCGTGAGGTGCCCGTCCTTAGGACAGGTGGCCCACAGCGTTCAGACCTGGGTCTGATGTCTGTCAGGGAGCACAGCGGGTCCGCCCCCCGCTCCCACCCCCCACCCCCATCTCCCCGTCTACCCTCCCCCGGCCCACTCCATCACCAGCTCCTGGAGGGCTCTCGGTTTCCAGGCCTGCCCCAGGGGCTCTGGGAGCTCTGCGTGCCCTGGGCCCCAGCCAGGCACCTGTGCCTCCCCGGGGCCAGCAGAGCCTTTTAGAGCTGAGCCTGCCTAATCCCTTATGGTGCTCGGGTGTCCCTGAACCCGAAGACCAAGCTGGGGTCCCAGCGCCGTGGAACCAGCAGCAGGAGGATCCCCCTCCCTCCATGTGCCTGGTGCCTGGAGCCGACCGCCGGTGGGATCAGGGCACCTGTAGGGTGAAGACCCAGCCCTGACGGACCCAGGTGAACTCAGGAACCGTGGGGCCCTCGCTGCCTGGCGCGTCCTGCCCCGTCCACTCCTCAGGCTTCCCGGGTGGCCCAGTGGCAAAGAACTCATCTGCCAGTGCAGGAGACACAGGAGGGGCGGGTTCAATCCCCGGGTCGGGAAGAGCCCTGGAGGAGGGAATGACAACCCCCTCCAGTATTCTTGCCAGGAGAGTCCCATGGACAGAGGAGCGTGGTGGGCTGCAGTTCCTGGGGTCGCAGAGCAGCGCACGGCTAGCGTGCACAGGCCTGTCTCCAGCCTCGAGGCTCTGGCTCTAGGGTTTCACGGGAAGGTGATCCTGCCTTGCAGTTCCACAAGATTATGTTTGTTGTTTTTTTTTTTTTTCCTAATAAAATCAGGATCTTTATGGCATAAAACTGATGCTCAAATAACACCAAAAGCTTGGGAATAAAGTGGGACCAAGAACAAGAGGCTCTATGGCCTAGCTACGTTAGCAGCTGGTAGTCAGGAGCCTGCAGGCCCCACTCTCTGGCCCAGCTGCCAGTCACTGACCCAGCGAGGGCTCCAGGCACTGGGCATGCCCCCCACGGGCCCCATTTCATAGCGATGTTAGCAAGGCACGCGGCCCATGACGATGAGGATGGCTAAGAGGCCCTGGTGGTCTTCGTGTCTTTGAAGACTTTTTTCACACCCCGAAAGTTTCCCCCAAGCAGACCTAAGTCGCTCCTGAGGTCCCAGCACGGTGAAGACGTGGGACAGGACAGGAAGCAGTCAAGCAACACCTGGACGTATTTCCTTCGGGCTCCACCTGATGAGATAGACCAAGTAGCAGACCTCCCCTGGGCAGGAGCCCCGCGAGGCGCATAGGTACAGCCAGGGCCCTGCCTGTGGGCGAGGGTGGGCAGGAGGCGAGTCCTCCGCACGGCCTCAAAGGCGCATTGTCCTGCCACACCGGGGCCTGGAGCCTCTGCCGGCCGTGCGTGTCCCTGCTTCCCAGCTGCCCTGGCTCTAGGGAGCCACAGACCTGACACCAGCTGAACACGTGAGGCTGACCACTGGCTCCGGGCCTCCCAGTGCAAACACACAGGAAGAGCACAGGCAGCGAGGCTCAGCGTCGCTGGTCACCAGGGAAATGCAAATCAGCACCACAAGGTCCCATTAGGCCAGCTATTATTAAAAAAAAAAAGGGAAGAACACCTGTTGGTGAAGACGCAGAGAAACTGGAGCCCTTGTGCAGTTGGTGGGAATGAAACATCATGCCACCTCTGTAGCAAAGCTTAGCAGTTCCTCAAAAAGTTAGAGCATTACCACGTGACCCAGCAATTCCAGTCCTTGGCATACACCCAAAAGGACTGAGAACAGGGACTCAGATGTTTGTATACCCACATTCACAACAGCATCAATCACAACAGCCAAAAGATGGGAGGAACTCGAGTGTCTACCAACAGATGAATGGATAAGCAAAATGTTGTATACACGTACAAAGGAATACTATCCAGCCCTAAAAAGGAACACGAGCTCTGATAGGTGCCACACCGTGCGTGAACCCTTAGTACATTCTTCTAAGTGACATGACAAATACGTGACACCACTTGCGTGAGATACCTAGAAGAGGCAAAGTACCACCAAGCAGTGCTGAGGTCCCCGGGGGCCTGGGAAAGGGGTGGTGGGGAGTGTGCAGCAGGAACAGAGTGCCTGTTCGGGGTGATGAAAAATTCCTGGAGATGGCGGTGGTGAAGTTTGCCTAACAACATGAATGTTCTTAATCCTACTGAATGCATACTTAGAAACAGTTACGATAAATTTTATTACATTTCACCACAATTAAAATACATATACATAGATCACCTGAACAACAAAGAAGCGTTTTGGACCCAAGAATGTGACGGCATGGCCCAGCTGCATGAGTGCCTTGCACAAAGCCAGCTGCCGGCTCTCTCCGCTGACCTCCCTGAGCTGCCGAACAGTCGGGAACTCCCCGTCTCCTCTGAAGCAGGAAGTTTAAATTATCAGGTCAATTAGGAAAGACACAACCGAAAAATACAAGTTTCATTCACACTTCCAGGAGGCGTTTCCTGGCTGGGTGCCACCTCTATTATTTCTGGCGAGGCTGTTGAAAGGCCCATAGACCCTGAGAAGGTACAATGTAACCTTTGATTCCGTTTCAAGGATCAAAGCAAGTAAGCTTGGGTGCCAAGGCAGATAACATTTCAGGGACGGTCTCATGAAAGGAGTCGCTAGACCAGGGCAGAGAGGGGGCTCGTGTGACACCACTCCCGGTGACCTCGGCCGTGGTAACCCGCCCGCATGGGGCGGCCCCCGCGGCTGCGCTCCCGGGGTCCGTGCCGGCTCCCCCCGGCTCGCCCACGGCGGACGGTCCTCGGACAGCCCCGCCCTGCTGCTCCGGGGCGCAGGGGCGCGCTCGGCCGTGGCCGGGCCTCCGCGACGGGCACTCTGCGGACACGCCGTCCGGCGGGCGGGCGACGCAGCCCTTCTGTGCCAACCCTCCCGGTACCCCTCCTGGCGCTCGGCAGGAACGGAGGGCAAGGGACGCGCCCTCAGCCCGGGGCCTCGCCCGCCGCCGGACTCAGCCCCCGCCGAGCCCGCGCACGCGGCCCCCTCCGCGAAGCGCTCCCATCAACCCCCGCGCCGCGCCGCCCGCGGGCGGGGCCGGAAGCGCCTGCGCCTTCTCAGCCCCGAGCGCAGGGCGCAGGCGCGGGCGCCGCCGGGAGACCGGCGTGGGGCGTGGCCGCGCCGGCGCGGGGCCGCGAGGGGCGGGCGCGCGCACGCGGGGGGCGGGGCCCACGGCGCGGGGCCGGCGCCTGGCCGCCTGGTCTGCGCTCCTCGGCGCGCCGGCGGGCCGGGTCTGCGTCCGTCCTTCTCTCCGCGCGCGGCCCGCGCGGCCGGTCCCGCCCGCTCGTGCGCGCCTTTGAGGGGGCGGCGCCGCGCGGCCGCAGGTAGGTGGGCCGGGGGCGGCGGCGCGCGATCCGGCGGAGGGCCGGGCGGGCCGGGCGCCCGGCTCCCCCAGGCAGCGCGGGCGGGCGGAGCGGGCAGGGGCGCGGCCGGAGTGCGCCGTGGGCGGCGCGTTGTCAGCGGCCGGTGGGACTCTGCGTTGCTGGGCAGGGCCGTGCTCGGCGTTCACCTGCCGCCCCAGGGTGTTAGTGTCAGGATGGGGCGGGCTTTCGGGTGGAGGACCTCCCACCCCAACACGCACACGCAGAGGAGTGGGTGCGGAGGGAGGTACGGGGGCCACCCTGGGGTGCGGAGCGGAAGGACCTACAGGCCGTGCCCCCTGGAGGAGCTTCGGCAGACGGGGGACAGGTGGACCCGCGGGGGGCCGCCCCGAAGGTGAGTGCAGGCCGGCGTCTGTGGGCGGCGGGTGGAGGGGGCGGGTGTGGAGCCTTGTGGGCGAAACCGCCCCCAGAGGGGTGAAGCGGGCGCGCCGTGCGGTGCCGACTACCGACTACCGGTGGACGTCCTGTTGCAAGGAGACTGGGGAGGGGGTAGCCCTCAGGCAGGCTCCGTGCATCTGATGGGAACCGCCCCTTCTCTGCTCTGTGCGTCTTTGGCCCGCTCAAACACGTGGCCCTTTGCGTGGTGACCTTGGAGTGAGTGATCAGAGCGGGCGGAATTAAAGCTGTCGGCGGGAGGGGCTGGATGCGGGCTGTTGCCAGGGCGGGGGATGCAGGGAGGAGGCCTTTGGGGTGGGGGTGGCTGGCCTGCGAGTAGGGACAGGGGTCTGGACGGGGGTGGGGGTGGGCTGCAGGGCACACGGGTAACAGCTGCCGCGCTCTGGGGGTCTCATGACACCGAGCGCCTGACAGTGCAGGGTGGGGTGGGTGACGCGTCGTGGGTGCCTGGGGGTGCTGTGTGCTGGAGCAGGCCAGGGTGGCCTCAGGCCAGGGTCAGCTGCATCTTCACTTAGTGGTTGGCGTGCGGCCACAGACGAGTGAGTTCACTCAGCACCATGCCTCAGGCACGGCGAGAGGACCGGCCTCTTTGGGGTCTGTGTTCGCCGAGCATAGGGCCCCCGTGGCGATGCTGTTGTCAGCCTTCTCCTGAAGTTCCCTGACGGCCGACCAGGCTGCCCGAGGAAGCCCGGGGGACCTGACTTGGGCCCTCCTTCTCCTGGGTGGACGTGGCCGCTTCACACCCTGACCTTGAAGGGGCCAGGCGGTGTTTGCCTGCCTTCTTGGCCTCCCCGGTGGGCCTCCAGGCCCCTCGCACGGAGAGGTCCGGTGGGGCCCGGGGCCGGCCGCCCAGTGGCTATGGTGGGGCCTCCTTCCCACCTCTCCTGCCTTGTTTTTTGGACAGGTTGTCTTGGATGGTGGCCTCCGGTTTTCGGTCCCGTTGGCTCTCCTGGGCTCTCCTGAGGCGGCCGTGGTCAGCTGCCCGCTCAGCGCGTGGCTGGAGCACCCTCTTCAGCCGCCTCTGCCCTTGTGTCTGTTGCTTCTGCCTGCTCTCTGGGCCCCTCTCCTCGAGTCCTCTCTGGGTTGGTGCGGCAGCTCCCGTCCGTTCCCAGCGGGCCTCGTCACCGGTGGCAGGGCCCTCGCTGTGCTGTCCGGGTGGCGGCCAGCTGTGCCACACACACGCCTGGCAGCAGATGTACGGAGCCTCTCCCGGGTCGTGGACGCACCCCCAGCAGATCCCTGGATCGAGCGGTCCAGTGTGGGGACCCCGTGTGTGTACACGACTGTGGAGCAGACGAGCTCGGCGCGCGGTGCTGTCGCAGAGAGGGCCCCCCGTACGTGCTCGGTTCGGCCCCAGGCACCTGCGATGGCGCGCCTTGGCTGCTGGACCGATTCCTGGCGCAGCTGGGACAGTTACCCGACCTCCCACTTAGAGCACCGCTGGGACAGCCTCAGGCGCCTGGCGGACCGAGCCTGGGCGTGGGCAGCCCCCGGCCTCGATGGCGGGGGACGACCGTGGCTTTATCCCCAGGGTCTTGAGGAGGTTCTTCAAGCCCCAGACGGCCCTGCCGAGTGCTGCGCTGCAATGCTCTGGGCCCTGTCTCCAGCCTCGAGCCGGCCACTGGTGGCCCCACAGCTGCCCGTGGTGAGAGTGCTCACTTAGGTTCTCAGAGGCCCGGCTTGCAACACGTGCCCAGGCCTGGCCCCACTGCTCTGGGCCTCTGCTGTTTCTAGTTCAACTCCATGTCCAGAAACACTCGCTCTGAGCAGCTGCTGGCCATCGAGGGCAGCCCAGGCCCATGGGGCCTCTTGCCTTGTCCAGCTCTGCACACCAGTCCTGGTCCTGTGGGGCCAGCCGCCCCAGCCAGGGCAGGCACCCCCAAAGCTTCACCTGCGTGTACAGGATCAGCCAAGCCCCTGCCCAGAGACCAGGTCCCTCTCACCCAGGATGTCCGGGAGTCACCATTAGGTTCCCCCCAGGGGCGGTGAACACCACCAAGACCCCAGGAGAGCCCCCATTCTGTCTCCACCCCCGTCTGCAGCCCCCATCTGAGCACAGGCTGTGCAGGTGTGGCGGTGCCCCCCAGTGAAGCGGCCTACGTGCCTCCGTCACAGTGGGGTGGCCCTGCTGGACGCCTGGTGTGGTTCCAGGTGGCGCCTGAGCGCTGGGCCCGCTGCTGGGCGGAAGGTGCGTGTGTTCGGGTTGTCTGGGCGCAGACAGCTCCCCGTGAGCCCTGCACCCGCCCCAGGGGGAGCTGCAGCGGCGTGGTGGTCCCTGCCCTGTCCCCCTCGTCCTCCGAGCCCCCGGACCTGGCGGGGGGCGCTGCTGGTGGGTGGACCGAGGTCCCCGGGTCACCCCCGTCGCCGCGGGCGGCCTGGCCCCCACCCCTTCAGTGCTGGGGTGCCCGGGCCTGCGCACAGCCCTTTTGGCTCCTGTGTGGCGGCTGCTCTCACTGCTGCCCCAGGCTTTGCCCCCACGCACCGGTCAGTCCTCGGGGCAGGGAGTCAGGGAGGCCGCCTGGAGGAAGTGGCTGTTCTCAGTCTTGGGGAGAAGCGGGAGGGCCTTGATGGAGACGGGTGCCCCTGGGGCTCACAGGTGCCCCTGGGGTTCACAGCTGCCCGCCTGCCAGGTGGACCCTTGCCAAGTCTGGTCTCCTCGGCCCCACTGCCCTCCCCGGCTGTCCCGCCCACCGCGCCTCTGCCTCAGCCCGCATGCCCATGCTGTGACGGCCGCATCCCCGGCAGACAGCGAGCCCCGTGGCGGGGCCTCCGGCAGTCGGCCTGGTGTCCCCGGCACACGGGCAGGGCTGTTACGCGGGCGCGGGATCCCTGGCCGATCGTGAGTCTTGTCACTGGCGTCACAGGTGAGGCTCCTGCTTGGGCCGCGGGGCGTGCGAGGTCCGGCTGAAGGAGTTGGGGCTGAAGCAGGGGGCGCGGGGGCACAGGGGAGCAGTGTGGCCCCGAGGACCGGCTTCCAGGCCGGCGGCCAGGACAGGAGTGAGCCGCAGACTGGTTGTGAGGCTCGGGGCCAGGGTGGGGGTCCTGGTAACGCGCGCTGAGGCACCTCGGGCGGGTCAGCACAGACGGGTGGAGGGCCGGCTCCTGTGGGCGGCTGGGCCAGCGCTTCAGGGCCCTGTGGGTCTTAGAGTTCTGAAGAAGACGGAGGAAGGATCGGTCGAAACCTAAGTGCAGCTGATAAGGCATTCTAGGAAACGTGAATAACCCGCTGGTTAAACGTTTTGAGTAAAATGGACGGGCATCATCTCGCCCTCTACCGTGACGGAAAAGCCTCTGGCTGCACGTGTGTTAGCTCACGGCACAGACACCTCGTGAGCAGAACAGCTTCGAGTCTGCAGGCGGGGGAGCCTGCTGTTCGGTCCCTCAGTCGTGTCCGACTCTTGTGACGCCCTGGACTGTGCCCCCCCAGGCTCCTCTGTCGGTGGGATTTCCCAGGCAGCAGTACTGGAGTGGGTGGCCACTTCCATCGTTTCCTGCTCCAGGGGACCTTCCTGGCGCGGGGCTTGGACCCACGTCCCCTGCACTGCGGCGGATTCCTAGCCACCGAGCCCCTGGGAAGCCTGGCAGGAGGAGGCTGACACAGCAAAGCAAGCACGCAGGCGGGGAGTGAGTGTCGTCTCGTCTCTGATCGGACGGAGGAGGCTGGATGTTCCGCCCCGCCTGGTCACACTGCGACCCCCGGCTCTCCTCTGTCCAGCCCGGTCAGCCGTAGCCTGGCCTGCTGTGGGTTGGGAGGGCAGCAGGCCGCTGGCCTGGCCTTTCCGATGGGCATGGGCTTGGTGGCGCGGCTGTTCTGTCGACACCCGACGTGGATTGCGTGGTCTTGCATCCCGGCCACCTCGAGGTGCCGGTGTGAGTGTCCCTCCGGCATCGCCCGTGTGCTGCCTGCTCAGCCCCCGATGGCGGTCAGGACGTCTCCCTGTACCCTCCCTGCCCTTCCTTCACGTGACTCGGGTCGCCTGGCCTGCAAGGCACCCTCGCCAGCCCCTTCCCACCCTTCTGGTTCGGTCTCCGCGTCACGGGCCTGCCCCTCCCTGTCCCCCTGCGTGTCTGAGTAGCACTGGCCCGGCCAGCAGCAGGGGTGAGCCTGCACCCCAACACCTGCCCACGCGGGAGCAGCCTGCTCGGGCCACCAAGGGGCCCCGAGTGGGCACGCCCTTTACCCCCACAGATGTGGGCCCTTCCAAGTTCCCTGGAGCTTCCTGGTGCCAGCCCGTGGGTGTCGGCTGCATCCCAGGCCCTGCAGAGTGCCGTGAGGCAGTGTGGTCAGCCCTGGGCCGCTGTGCCGTGGGGGGCGGACCTCCTGGTGGGAGTGGGGCCCAGAGGCCTGTGCCCGGGAATGGGCCCACGTCCTGGGCAACAGGGGGCTTTTCCACGCCCGCACCGGGGACACACAGGCTGGCGGCCCATGGCTAGCTGGGGTCCCACCCTGCCCTCAAGTGTGCCGGCAGCCAGCCGAGCACACCCGCGTGGCCTGCCTTCCTGCCGTGTCTGACTCCTGGGGCAGCGGCCCCTCACCCTGGCGCTTCCTCCTGGACCATCCCGCCGTCCCAAGGGATCCGATGGGCAGCTGCACGCGCACGCTGCCAGTCGGCCCTTGCGGCTCGTGTGGGTAAGACCACTCCACGGAGGCACGCGGGGAGTGGGCCGTGCTGCGGCGGGCCGCTGGGCCGTCAGGCTACTCCTGACCACCCTCCCCACACACAGCCACGCCAGGCTGGGAGGCAGGGGTGGTGGTCAGGGACGGGGTGCAGGTTGGGGCCCCTGGGTGCCTAGTTCCTGCCCCCCCCCCCGATCCCTGAAGCCGCCTGGGGCACTGGCCTGGCCCCCACCCCGTTGCGGCCCTGAGCTGCCTGGCTGAGCCCCTCCCAGGCCTGTGTCTTTGAAGCCACGGATACTGACAGAGGCTCCAGTGAATCCAAGGTCGCCCGGCAGGCGCTGACAGACGGCCGGCCACGATACTATTTCTGATTTAATAAGCAAATGGGGGCCGGCCCTCGGTAATAATTAGGGCTAATTACTGAGGAGGTGTTGACAGACTGGCTGAGAGGAAACAAACTACCTTTATCCCGGAGCTTAGAGTCGGGTTTCGCGGCGCTATCTGCCCTCCGAAAGGAGACGCTTCAATCACTCACCGAGGCTTCAAAGGGGCAGGGGCCCGGCGGGGAGGGCTGTGACGTGAGCCTTTGACTCCACAGCCAGCCGCCCATCCCAGAGACGCTCCTTTGTGCAGTTGGGGTTCCGGGCAGACCCGCCATTGCACCAGCCCGGGCCGGGGCGCGACGGGCAGCCAAGGACCTCCCGGGTGGGCAGGGAGGCTGGCGCGTGTCCTGGGCCCAGGGAGCGAGCTGCAGGGACCCAGCCGGGCTCTGCCCTGAACCCTGGACCAAGGCTTCCCCGCAGCGTCGTTGGCAGGCCCGGCCTCCCTGGCTGCTCGGGGCGGGGCCGCCCCGACCAGTGAGCCAGCGCCGTGGACAGGACGCTGATGCATGGGCCTCAGCAACAGGAGCGCCGTGGCGTGTTGTGGGCTCCCGCAGACCTCCCCGCAGCTCTGAGCCGGGGGTGGTGGGCAGACCCCCTGTCCAGCCAGGACGGGTGTGACACGGCTTCCGGGAGCCAGTCCTGGGCTCAGGCCTTGCCGTGGTCCAGGCTGATCGGGACAGTGAGGATGGCGGCCTGTACAGGTGCGGCCCGCAAGGCCGGGGGACGGGTCTCGGTTCCTCCCCGCCTGTAGGACCGCAGGACGTACCTCAGGGCATGCCCACCTGCAGGACCACAGGAAATGCCTCGGGGCATGCCCGCCGGCAGGGCCATGTCCCATGAGGGAGGCCTGTTGCTTCCCGACTCCCCTCTGTTCGGGAGGAGCCGCGAGCGTGCTGACAAAGGTTCCCAGGCAGCTGGTTAGCTGAGTGCTAACTAGCTTCTGTGGGGCAGCTACTGATGGATCTAAGTCTCAGTTCAGTTCAGTCGCTCAGTTGTGTCCGACTCTTTGCGACGCCATGGACGCCACGTCTCCCTGCCCATCACCAACTCCTGGAGTCCACCCAAACCCATGTGCATCGGGTCGGTGATGCCATCCAGCCATCTCATGTCTCTTCTCTGTCGCCCCCTTCTCCTCCTGCCCCCAACCCCTCCCAGCATCAGGGTCTTTTCCAACGAGTCAGCTCTTTGCGTCAGGTGGCCAAAGTACTGGAGCTTCACTTCAGCATCAGTCCTTCCAATGAACACCCAGGACTGATCTCCTTTAGGATGGACTGGTTGGATCTCCTTGCAGTCCAAAGGACTCTCAAGAGTCTTCTCCAAAACCACAGTTCAAACGCATCAATTCTTTGGCGCTCAGCTTTCTTTATGGTCCAACTCTCACATCCATACATGACCACTGGAAAAACCATAGCCTTGACTAGATGGACCTTTGTTGGCAAACTAATGTCTCTGCTTTTTAATATGCATTTCATGGCTGCAGTCACCATCTGTAGTGATTTTGGAGCCCAAAAAAATAAAGTCAGCCACTGTTTCCATTGTTTCCCCATCTATTTGCCATGAAGTGATGGGACCAGATGCCATGATCTTACTTTTCTGAATGTTGAGCTTTAAGCCAGCTTTTTCACTCTCGACTTTCACTTTCATCAAGAGACTCTTTAGTTCTTCACTTTCTGCCATAAGGGTGGTGCCATCTGCATATCTGAGGTTATTGATACTTTTCCTGGCAATCTTGATTCCAGCTTGTGTTTCTTCCAGTCCAGCGTTTCTCATGATGTACTCTGCATATAAGTTAAATAAGCAGGGTGACAATATACAGCCTTGACGCACTCCTTTTTCCTATTTAGAACCAGTCTGTTGTTCCATGGCCAGTTCTAACTCTTGCTTCCTGACCTGCATACAGATTTCTCAAGAGGCAGGTCAGGTGGTCTGGTATTCCCATCTCTTTCAGAATTGTCCCCAGCTTATTGTGATCCACACAGTCAAAGGCTTTGGCATAGTCAATAAACAGAAATAGATGCTTTTTCTGGAACTTCCTGGCTTTTTCCATGATCCAGCGGATATTGGCAATTTGATCTCTGGTTCCTCTGCCTTTTCTAAAACCAGCTTGAACATCGGGAAGTTCACGGTTCATGTACTGCTGAAGCCTGGCTTGGAGAATTTTGAGCATTACTAGCATGTGAGATGAGTGGCAATTGTGCAGTAGTTTGAGCATTCTTTGGCATTGCCTTTCTTTGGGATTGGAATGAAAACTGACCTTTTCCATTCCTGTGGCCACTGCTGAGTTTTCCAAATTTTGCTGGCATATTGAGTGGAGCACTTTGACAGCATCATCTTTCAGGATTTGAAACAGCTCCACTGGAATTCCATCACCTCCACTAGCTTTTGTTCGTAGTGATGCTTTTACTAAGGGCCCACTTGACTTCACATTTCCAGGATGTGTGGTTCTAGGTGGAGTGATCACACCATCGTGAATTATCCGGGTCGTGAAGATCTTTTTTTGTACAGTTCTGTGTATTCTTGCCACCTCTTCTTAATATCTTCTGCTTCTGTTAGGTCCAGACCATTTCTGTCCTTTATCGAGCCCATCTTTGCATGAAATGTTCCCTTGGTGTCTCTAATTTTCTTGAAGAGATCTCTAGTCTTTCCCGTTCTGTTGTTTTCCTCTATTTCTTTGCACTGATCGCTGAGGAAGCTTTCTTATCTCTTCTTGCTATTCTTTGAACTCTGCATTCAGATGCTTATATCTTTCCTTTTCTCCTTTGCTTTTCGCTTCTCTTCTTTTCACAGCTGTTTGTAAGGCCTCCCAGACAGCCATTTTGCTTTTTCGGCATTTCTTTTCCATGGGGATGGTCTTGATCCCTGTCTTCTGTACAATGTCACGAACCTCATTCCATAGTTCATCAGGCACTCTATCTATCAGATCTAGGCCCTTAAATCTATTTCTCACTTCCACTATATAATCCCTATAATAAAGGATCTGATTTAGGTCATACCTGAATGGTCTAGTGGTTTTCCTCACATTCTTCAATTGAAGTCTGAATTTGGCAATAAGGAGTTCATGATCTAAGCCACAGTCAGCTCCTGGTCTTGCTTTTGCTGACTGTATAGAGCTTCTCCATCTTTGGCTGCAAAGAATATAATCAATCTGATTTCGGTGTTGACCATCTGGTGATGTCCATGTGTAGAGTCTTCTCTTGTGTTGTTGGAAGAGGGTGTTTGCTATGACCAGGGCGTTCTCTTGGCAAAACTGTACTAGCCTTTGCCCTGCTTCATTCTGTACTCCAAGGCCAAATTTGCCTGTTACTCCAGGTGTTTCTTGACTTCCAACTTTTGCATTCCAGTCCCCTAGAATGAAAAGGATGTCTTTTTGGGGTGTTTGTTCTAGAAGGTTTTGTAGATCTTCATAGAACTGTTCAAGTTCAGCTTCTTCAGCGTTACTGGTTGGGGCATAGACTTGCATTACTGTGATACTGAATGGTTTGCCTTGTAAACGAACAGAGATCATCCTGTTGTTCTTGAGATCGCATCCAGGTACTGCGTTTCGGACTGTTTTGTTGACTGTGATGACTAGTCCATTGCTTCTGCGGGATTCCTGCCCGCAGTCGTTATAATGGTCACCTGAGTTAAGTTCACCCATTCCAGTCCATTTAGGGTCTAAGTCTATTAGGGCAAAAATAGGGTGGGAAATCACTTTAAATAGGAAAAGCACTTAAAAACTGCAGTGAGTCTGTTTAAAAGTCACCTTAACTGGAGTGAGAAATTGGATCTAAAACCAGAAAATGTAGGTAGGAAGCTGGGTTTTCAAAATATCTTGGTGGTAAGTCACTTGAGAAGCAGTCCCCAAAATACTCCCTGAGCCACGTTGTTTGGAGATCGGCCTCCTTGGGATGGCAGGAGGGTGCTCACCCCCGGTTGGCGCGGCCGTCCCGTGCAGGATGAGCGACCTCATGCGCTGTGGCCCCGAGTCCTGGGCTTATTCAGTCGTTGCGTCCGTGGGGGCTCCTGTGGGCTGTGGGCACCCGAGACAGTTCTGAGCAAGTGCCCTCAGCTGGACTTGCCACCTGTGTTCCTCAGGACAGGCCTGGGGTTTGGGTTTCGGGGAGCAGGACCTCCCACATAAACGGCCATCGCACGTACCCAGGGAACGTCTGTCCACACGGGCCCCGTCTCCCCAGAGGAAGGCAGCCTCTGGGCGGGCGTCTGGCCACCTCCTCGCGGGTCTCTGCCCGCTGGCCCATATCTTCAGCTGTTTTTCATCACCGTGGCCTCAGGCTGATCCTTGTGACACATGCTTTAGTTCCAACACACAGGCAGAAAGCCCCTCAGGCCCCTCCCCTGCGCGCACCCCCGATCCTGACCCCGCG
>NW_017212644.1:0-16388 GCF_001704415.2 Capra hircus
TGTCCCACGTGCCACCATCGTGTGAGTCGGTCCTCCGCGTGAACGTCGAGGCAGTGCAGGGTAAACAAGTTCCTCTGGAAAGGACTGAGACATCTGGGGGACTCTTGGAATGGTGGAACGACCCTGGAGTTCCTCTCACCTTTCTTGTGGAGCGTGCCTCCTCTTGAGATGCGACAGGTACGACAGGAATTTTTCCCGGCCAATCAGGTAAGGATCCTTCATCTTGAGCCAGGAGGGGGAAATGGGGCTCCTCTGGATGTGGGTGGTACCCTAGGGTTCCTATGGAGTGGCGACGGGTCTCTCGTGGAACCTCTTCAGTTGCAGCTAGGGTGTGAAGGACCCTTTGGAAGTTCCAGAGGTTAGGTGTGATTAGCGTCGAGACGCCTCAGCGGAAATGGGCCTCATCTCGCCTGGAGGGGAGAACCTAATGGATTTTCTCTAGTTGCGGCAGGTGCTCTCGACTTACGACGGGGACCTCAGGACCCGCTCTGGTGGCCTCAGTAAAGGCCAGGCGCCATGCGACGTTGCTCGGGGGCCTCTCAGGATTCCTCTCCCTTGGATGCCGGGGCCTAAGACCTTGTGTGGAGTCGGTGCCGGAACCTGAGGATTCCTCTCCAGTGTGGACATGGATCTTGGGGTACTTCTGGAGTCTCCCCAGGGGAGTTAGTCGTCGTCTTGTGTGGGGGGCATGAACGTGCGCTTTCCTCCCGAGCTGTAGCAGCAGTGTCACGCTTCCCTTTGCATGGATCAAGGGATCTGTGGCTTTCCCTCGTGGCTTTCCCACGAGGCCTTTCCCACAGGGCTGTCCCACGTGCCATCGTGGTGTGAGTCGATCCTCAGCTAGAAATTCGAGGCAGTGCAGGGAAATCAGGTTTCCCTGGAATGGACTGAGACATCCGGCGGACTCTGGGAATGGTGGCACGACCCTGGAGTTCCTCTCGCCTTTCCTGTGAGAGCGCCTCCTCTTGAGATGCGCCAGGAACGGCAGGAATTCTTTCCTGACTATGCAGGGAAAGGATCCCTCCTCTCGAGCTAAGAGGCGGAAACGGGCTCCTCTGGATGTGGGCAGAACTCTCCTGCTTCCTTTCGAGTGGAGACGGGTATGTCGGGGAACTTCTTGAGTTGCAGCAAGGGTGTGAAGGACCCTTTGGAAGTTTCCAGAGGTTAGGTGTGATTAGCCTCGAGACGTCTCAGTGGAAATGGGCCTCATCTCGCCTGAAGGGGAGAATCTCCTTCATTTTCTCGAGTTGTGGCAGGTGCTCTCGACTTACGATGGGGACCTCAGGGACCCGTTCTGTTGGCCTTAGGAAGACCAGTCCCCATGCGAGTTGCTAGAGGGCCTCTCGGGATTCCTCACCGGTAGATGCGGGCCCAAGACCTTCGGTGGAGTGGGGGCCAGAACCTGAGTATTCCTCTCCAGTGCTGACATGTTTTTGGGATACTTCTGAAGTCTCCCAAGGGGAATCAGTCCTCGTCTCGAGTGGGGGCATGCGCATGCTCCTTCCTCCCGAGCTTTAGCAGCAGTGTCATGCTTCCCGTCGCGTGGATCAATGGATCTGTGGCTTTTTCCTCTAGGCTTTTCCTAGAGGATTTCCCACGAGGCTTTCCCACAGGGCTGTCCCCCGTGCCACCGTGGTGTGAGGCGAATCTCGGCATGAAAGTTTAAGCATTCTGTAAAAACAAGATCCTCTGGAATGGACTGAGACATCTGGGGACGCTTGGAATTGTGGCACGACCATGGAGTTCCTCTCTCCCTTCCTGTGGAGAGCGCCTCCACCTGAGATGCGACGGGAATGCCGGAAGTTCTTTCCCGACCAAGCAGGGAAAGGATCCCTCATCTCTAGCTAGGAGGATGAAACGGGGCTACTCTGGATGTGGGCAGGACCCTCGTGTTTCCTCTCGAGTGGAGATGGGAATGTCGGGGAACTTCTTGAGTTGCAGCAAGGGTGTGAAGGACCCTTTGGAAGTTCCAGAGATTAGATGTAATTAGCCTCGAGACACCTCATTGGAAATGGGCCTCATCTCGCCTGGAGGGGAGAACCTCCTGGATTTTCTCGAGTTGCGGCAGGTGCTCCCGACTTACGACGGGAACCTCAGGGACCCGCTCTGGTGGGCTTCATCAAAGGCCAGTCCCCATGCCAGATGCTGGGGCTTCTCTTGATAACTCTCCTGTTGATGCCCGGCCCGAACAACTTGTGTGGATTCGGGGCCGGAACCTGAGGTTTCCTCTGCAGTGCTGACATGGATATTGGGGTTCTTCTGGAGTCTCCCCTGGAGAGTCAATCCTCCTCTCAAGTGAGGGCACGCACGTGTGCTTTCCTCCCGAGCTGTAGCAGCAGGGTCACGCTTCCCGTCGTGTGGATCAAGGGATCTGTGGCTTTCCCTGGAGGCTTTCCCACGAGGCTTTCTCACAGGGCTTTCCCTCGTGCCACCGTGGTGTGAGTTGATCCTCAGCATGAAAGTCGAGGCAGTGCAGGGAAAACAGGTTCCTCTGAATTGGACTGATGCTGGGAGCCAGTATGAGGACTCCCGCCCGTGATAACGTCATGAGGAAGAAAGCTGACATAGGCATGGTGTGTTCAGACTTCAGGGACCCCTCTGGAAGTTCCTACGCACGTACCCCAACAAAAATCTGCCGGCTTTTTTGCTCTGCTTTTCCACTCTTCTGACATGTTTCTGGAAAAAGTCAATTCAGGGCTTTAGTCTTCTGCATTTTGAAAGAGTGTTTTCAATCCAAAAACCCCTCTGAATGCTTTCTAGCCTGCCTGCAGGACTCGTACAGCTGGGCATGTGATTGTTTGAGGCCTCCTTTCCCCAGGAGGCACAGGAAGCTTAAAACATCCTAGGAATGTAGGGGCATCCGAGGAGTCAAAATCTTTATAATAGGACTGATTAAAAGTTTCATTTTTTGGGTCAATGCTTGCTGCTAAATTTTCATATCCTTTATTTTTAGATAGAGTTGGTATATTAAAAAAACAAGTAGTAGACCTGGTATTAGCAACATTAGATCTTTGAGTTAAGTACCTTCTTTGTTATAACCCACTGCACCTTTGTTCTATAGAGATGTAACTTTAATGCTTTAAGGAAATGCAGATTAAAGAAAAACACTTCAGAGGAAACAAAATTAACATTCATTAAGGAAGAGAGCCAAAAAGTGTTTAACAAGCCTCTTGGCCAGAAGATAATGTAAATCACCAGAGACCTTTTGTATACAAAATGATGTACAGAAAGAGTCTGGGGTGCGAACGCTACATAATTTTGTGTTACCCATTGAACTCCATGTTTTATCAAAAGTATAAAAGGCTTTATGAACAATAAAGGATGGGGCCAGTTTCTCGGACCAGTTTCTCGAACTAGTCTCTCGGCCTGGTTTCTTGGGACTCAGGCTCCCCCCGTGTATTTTTCTCTCTTTCTTCTTCTCTCCCTTTCCTTCTCTCTGCTTTTTACTTTAACTTCAGGCTGAATCTCCACCAGGGGCGCGGAGGCTCGCCAGATCTACTTACTTGCCTGGCTGTTAAGACCTGCACGAAAGGGAGCTTAAGGCAAGGCACCCTTAGATATTCAAGCAGGGGCTGGTGGCCCAACGTAGATAGTGAAAATTCCTTGCCTGGAATTTTATTGGTCTTCCACGTAAACCAAGCTATTCAGCCCTTTTCCTCCAGTTAATCTTCTTACTACACTATAATTTCTTAATCTAATCTTACATTAATAAATAAAAAAGACTTTCCACGACAACGCCGTCCATCCGTCGAATTCCCTGGATCCAGCGGGGCTGGACCCCGGCAGACTGAGATATCTGGGGGACTCTTGGAATGGTGGCACGACCCTGGAGTTCCTCCGCCTTTCCTGTGGAGAGCGCCTCCTCATGAGATGCGACGGGAACACTGGGAATTCTTTCCCGAACATGCAGGGAAAGGATACCTGACCTCGAGGTATGAGGCGGAAACGGGGCTCCTCTGGATGTGGGCGGGATTCTCGTGCTTCCTCTGGAGTGGAGTCAGGTATGTCGGAGAACTTCTTGAGTTGCAGCAAGGGTGTGAAGGACCCTTTGGAAGTTCCAGATGTTAGGTATGGTTAGCCTCGAGACGCCTCAGAGGAAAAGGGCCTCATCTCGCCTGGAGGGGAGAACCTCCTGGATTTTCTCGAGATGCGGCAGGTGCTCTTGACTTACTACGGGGACCTCAGGTACCCGCTCTGGTGGCCTCAGGACAGGCCAGTCCCCATGCAAGTTGCTCGGGGGCCTCTCGGGATTCCTCTCCCCTCGATGCCGGGGCCTAAGACCCTGTGTGGAGTCGGTGCCGGAACCTGAGGTTTCCTCTCCAGTGCTGACATGGATCTTGGGGTACTTCTGGAGTCTCCCCAGGAGAGTTAGTCGTCGTCTTGTGTGGGGGTATGAACGTGCACTTTCCTCCCGAGCTGTAGCAGCAGTGCAACGCTTCCGTTCGCGTGGATCAAGGGATCTGTGGCTTTCCCTCGAGGCTTTCGCACGAGGCTTTCGCACAGGGTTGTCCCACGTGCCATCGTGGTGTGAGTCGATCCTCGGCTAGAAATTCGAGGCAGTGCAGGGAAATCAGGTTTCCCTGAAATGGACTGAGACATCTGGGGGACTCTGGGAATGGTGGCACGACCCTGGAGTTCCTCTCGCCTTTCCTGTGGAGAGCGCCTCCTCTTGAGATGCGACAGGAACGCCGGGAATTCTTTCCCGACCACGCAGGGAAAGGATCCCTCCTCTCGAGCTAGGAGGCGGAAACGAGGCTCCTCTGGATGTGGGCGGGTCTCTGGTGCTTCCTCTCGAGTGAAGACGGGTATGTCGGGGAACTCCTTGAGTTGCAACAAGGGTGTGAAGTACCCTTTGGAAGATCCAGAGGTTAGGTTTGATTAGCCTCGAGACGCCTCAGCGGAAATGGGCCTCATCTCGCCTGGAGGGGAGAACATCCTGGATTTTCTCGAGTTGGGGCAAGTGCTTTCCACGTAGGACGGGGACCACAGTGACCCGCTCTGGTGGCCTCAGGGAAGGCCAGTCCCCACGCGAGTTGCTAGGGGGCCTCTTAGGATTCCTCTCCCGTTGATGCTGGTGCCTAAGTCCTTGTGTGGAGTCGTTGCCGGAATCTGAGGATTCCTCTCCAGTGCTGACATGGATCTAGGGGTACTTCTAGAGTCTCCCCAGGGGAGTCAGTCCTCCTCAGAGTGGGGGCAGGCACATTGGCTTTCCTGCCGAGCTGTAGGAGCAGTGTCACGCTTTCCTTCGCATGGATCAAGGGATCTGTGGCTTTCCCTCGAGGCTTTCCCACAGGGCTGTCCCACGAGGCTTTCCCACAAGGCTGTCCCACGTGCCACCGTGGTGTGAGTCAATCCTCGGCTTGAAAGTCGAGGCAGTGCAGGGAAAACAGGGTTTCCTGGAATGGACTGAGGCATCTGGGGGACTCTGGGAATGGTGGCACGACCCTGGAGTTCCTCTGGCCTTTCCTGTGCAGAGCGCCTCCACTTGAGATGCGACGGGAACTCCGGGAACTCTTTCCCGACCACGCAGGGAAAGGATCCCTCCTCTCGAGCTAGGAGGCGGAAACGGGGCTCCTCTGGATGTGGGCGGGACTCTCGTGCTTCGTCTCGAGTGGAGACGGGTATGTCGTGGAACTTCTTGAGTTGCAGCAAGGGTGTGAAGGACCCTTTGGAAGTTCCAGATGTTAGGTGTGATTATCCTCGAGACGCCTCAGCGGAAATGGGCCTCATCTCGCCTGGAGGGGAGAACCTCCTGGATTTTCTCGAGTTGTGGCAGGTGCTCTCAACTTAAGACGGGACCTCAGGGACCGCTCTGGTGGCCTCAGGAAAGGCCAGTCCCCAAGCGAGTTGCTCTGGAGCCTCTCGGGATTCCTCTCCCGTCGATGCCAGGGCCTAAGACCTTTTTGGAGTCGGGGTCAGACCCTGAGGATGCCTCTCCAGTGCTGACATGAATCTTTCCGTACTTCTGGAGTCTCGCCAGGGGAGTCATTCCTCATCTCGTGTGGGGGCATGCACCTGCCATTTCCTCACGAGCTGTAGCAGCAGTGTCACGCTTGCTGACGTGTGGATCAAGGGATCTGTCGCTTTCCATTGAGGCTTTCCCACGAGGCTTTCCAACAGGGCTGTCCCACGTGCCACGGTGGTGTGAGTCGATCCTCGGCGTGAACGTCGAGGCAGTGCAGGGAAAACAGGTTCTTCTTGAATGGACTTAGACATCTGGGGGACTCTTGGAATGCTGGCAAGGCCCTGGAGTTCCTCTCGTCTTTCCTGTTGAAAGCGCCTCCTCTTGAGATGCGACGCGAAGGCCTGGAATTCTTTCCCGACGACGAAGGGAAAGGATCCCTCTTCTCGAGCTACGAGGCGGAAACGGGGCTCCGATGGATGTGGGCGGGACCCTCGTCCTTCCTCTCGAGTGGAGATGGGTATGTCGGAGAACTTCTTGACTTGCAGCAAGGGTATGAAGGACCCTTTGGACGTTCCAGAGGTTAGTTGTGATTAGCCTCGAGACGCCTCAGCGGAAATGGGCCTCATCTCGCCTGGAGGGGAGAACCTCGTGGATTTTCTCGAGTTGCGGCAGGTGCTTTCGAGTTTCGACAGAGACCTCAGGGACCCGCTCTGGTGACCTCAGGAAAGGCCAGTCCCCATGCGAGGTGCTAGGGGCCCTCTCATGATTCCTCTCCTGTCGATGCCGGGGCCTAAGACCTTGTGTGGAGTCGGGACCGGAACCTGAGGATTGCTCTCCAGTGCTGACATGGATCTTGGCGTACTTCTGGAGTCTCCCAAGTGGCGTCAGTCCTCGGCTCGAGTGGGGTCATGCACGTGCGCTTTCCTCCTGAGCGGTAGCAGCAGTGTCACGCTTCCCGTCCCGTGGATCAAGGGATCTGTGGCTTTCCCTCGAGTCTTCCCATGAGGCTTTCTCTCAGGGCTATTCCACTTACCACCATGGTGTGATCGATCCTCGGCGTGAAAGTCGAACCAGTGCAGGGAAAACAGGAACCTCCTTCCCCACAGTAGGGGGTACACTGTCCCCTTGGTCGTGTATCTCCAGGGCACTCGCGCTGGGGGTTGCCCGTGGATATGCGGGCCTCAGGCTCCACGTGAGAAAAGCCCCAAATGGCATTAGCTGCCAGTCCAGACTCTGGCCCCTCAGGTCTCTGGCTGGAGCCTTGGGCTCCAGGCAACTCAAAGCCCTCGGGGGTGGCACTCTGGGACTGCTGTAGGGAATGGACACCAAGAGCCCACGGAGGAGTTGGGGAGGGGGCAGGGGGGAAACAGAGGCGAGGACAGCGAGGGATCTAGGTGGAGGCGCTGGAGAGAGCGTCTGGTGTCCCAGAATGCCTCAGAGGAGCCAGTGGGGGACAGTCGAGGCCCAGGGACCTGTGGAATGTGAAAAGGCGGGAAATCCCAGAGCAAGGCAGGCTGGGAAAGGGGGCGTTGGTGGCCAATTCAAAGGGACCTAGGGGCGTTTCCTGGGCGGTGAGCTCCCTTGGCACTGCTGAGGGCCCCTGATTGATCCACCCGGGATTGATCCCACCCCCCGCTGAGAGGGAGGGCCACAAACCAAAGCCCCATCCCAAAGCCCCACAAACTGCCCGCCCACCCCAACGGGGATCTTGGCGGTCCGGGGCACAGCCGTGCCCGGGAAAAGCCCACTCACTCCACGTGACTCCGTCCAGGGTCTCTGCTTGGAAAGAGGCCAGGGGCGGCCCCCTCCATCTACCCACCCAAACCTTATTGACATCAATGGGGGCGGAGCCGCCTCCCGCTTTCCAGAGTCCTGAGCTGCTGGGTCCCCGCCCACTCGGCCAGCAGTCTGCAGCGTGCCCGTGTGCTTCTCCCACCATGGCTTCGTCCGGCTCCTCCAGCACCTCTAGCAGTACGTTTGCCCTCGGTCCCTGTGGTCGGATCACATCTCAGGGGATTTGCGGGTGGCCTGGGCAAGGGCTCTCGGCCAACGTGTTGACCCCCCTCCCACCCGAGAACGGCGGGGACCCATTGGCCAGGCCCGGGGTTCCGAGGCGTCAGGTGTGCCCAAATTCGGAGGGCCTGGCATCGTTCGTTCATCTTGCTCCTTTGGCACACGCATGGCTTCTCCGTTCTCTTTTCTGGGAAGACAGTGTTGTTTCAGGGGGCGTGCTGCGGGGGGCGGGGGCCGGGGTTGGGTGGTGGTGGGAGCAGGTGCTGTGCTGGGATGAGGCCCTTTATCCTCATATCTTCCTGTGGGAATGGGAGTCGGGGAGCTCTGTGGCCTTGCTGCCTTTAGTGGCTTCCTCTGCGCAGGGGCCTAGTGGCTTCTGCCTTTTGTCAGGCGTTACGGGGTTTGGGCTTCGCTTTGGTGGCCTTGGCCTTTGCCTTGGCCTGGGCCTTGGCCTTGGCCTTGCCCTTGGCGTTGCCCTTGCCCTTTCCTTGGCCTTGGGCTGGGCCTTGCCTTGCCCTTGAATTTGAACTTGACCTTGACCTTGACCTTGACCTTGACCTTGAACTTGACTTTGAACTTAACCTTAACCTTGAACTTAACCCTGAACTTGACCTTGACCTTGAACTTGAACTTGACCTTGACCTTGAACTTGAACTTGACCTTGACCTTGAACCTGAACTTGAACTTGACCTTGACCTTGAACTTCAACTTGACCTTGAACTTGAACTTGACCTTGACATTGACCAACAACGGGAGACCTCGAGATTTGCTCAGAGCACCGGAGGTCCAGAAGCAGGGCCCTGTATCTCCCCTTCCCTTTGTGATCACTGCAAAGAAATTCCTAGCTGATAGCGGGAGTGCCCCTGAAGAAGCAAGCAGTGGGAGTGTGTTTGACACGACTGTGTGCCTTCCTGGCCTCATCTCCACAAGGGGCCTTTCCTCTCGAAGTAGGCCCCATGTCCCCTTGGGGAGGGTGTCATGCCTCTTTTCTCCTCACTGCCAAAGGGTGGAGCCAAGCTCGCTCTGTCAGAGGTACAAAAACAGCAATTGAATGGATTTTCAAGCTCTTGCTAGGCTGCACCCTTTCAGGGCCCACTTTACTGAAACAGGTGCTCTGTGGCCCCTGGTTGGGTATGCAGGTTCACAAACAGGGTGAGATCCTGTCCAAGCCAAGAATTTTCCTGAAAGACCTAGGCTCACTAGAGCTCTCCTCCGGAGCAAAGGGGATAGAGGAGATGTATGGAGGAGTCTTTGCCTTTCCCTGTGAGTGTGGGGCTACTCCCTACGGCCCCAGGCTCAGAGATAACTGCCTCTAAGAAAGGAATGGCAAGAAGCGCTATTCTTGGAGGTTGGGACAGGGAGTTCGCAGCATGTGGGGAAAGAAAGACTTCTTCGGGGAAGAAGAGGCAACCACCGGGGGTGTGTTTGCAAGCCTCTATTTGGAAGGAACAGGTTTGCTTATACAACTCAAGACCTCCAGATCTGCTCAGAGGACTGAAGTTCCAGAGACAGGGCCATGTATCTTCCCTTCCCTTTGAGATCCTTGCAAAGACATTCCTAGCAGATCGTGGGAGTGCCCATGTAGAAGCAAGCAGCGGGAGTGTGCTTGACATCACTGGCTGCCTACCTGGGCTCAGCTCCTCAAGGGGCCTTTCTCTCCTGGTAGGCCCTATGTCCCCTTTGGGAGAGGGTTGTGCCCTCTTCCCTCCACACTGCCAAAGGGTGGAGGTGGAGCAAACTCGTTCTCTCTGAGGTAAAAAAAAAAAAGACAAATTGGATGGATTTTTAAGCTCTTGCTATGCTGCACCCCTCCAGGACCCACTCGAGCAAAACAGGTGCCCTGTGGCCCCTAGGTCGGGTATGCAGGTTCACACACCGGGTGTGATCCCGTCAAAGCCAAGAATTTTCCTGACAGACCTAGGCTCACTAGAGCTCTCCTCCAGAGGAAAGGGGACAAAAAAGACGTGTGTGTGGAGGTGGCTCTGCCTTTCCAGGTCCCAATCTCAGGGATAACTGCCCCTAAGAAAGGAACTGCTGCTGCTGCTGCTGTTAAGTTGCTTCAGTCGTGTTCAACTCTGTGCGACGCCATAGACGGTAGCCCACTAGGCTCCCCCGTCCCTGGGATTCTCCAGGCAAGAACAGTAAGTGGGTTGCCATTGCCTTCTCCAATGCATGAAAGTGAAAATGAAAGTGCAGTCGCTCAGTCGTGTCCGACCCTCAGCGACCCCACGGACTGCAGCCTACCAGGCTTCTCCGTCCATAGGATTTTCTGAAAGGAACTGCAAGAAGCGCTTTTCCAGGAGGCTGGGAAAGGGAGTTCGCAGGATGTGGGGAAAGAGAGCCTCCTTCGGGGAAGAATAGGCGGCCACTTGTTTTGTGTTGCAAACCTCTATTTGGAAGGAACAGGTTAGCTTATACAAAGGGAGACCTCCAGATCTGCTCAGAGGACCGAAGTTGCAGAGGCAGGTCGGTGTATTTTCCCTTCACTTTGCGATCCTTGCAAAGACATTCCTTGCTGATAGATGATTCAGCAAGGGCCTTTGAGACTGTTGTTTTCTTTCCTAGGTTCAAAGATTCCTTCAGTTCCTAATATAGATATCCTAGAAATTATGTGACATCCGTGAAAATCTGATATGTCCTGGTCAAATGCTGTCAGTTATAATTCCAGTTATCATATTAAAGCATTTCAAGTCGCAGCAGTGACCAGATTACATTGTCAATTTCTATTTAATCAGGTTTTAACCATGTCCTCTATGGTTTCACACTGATGCCTTTGCAGAAATACTGCTACTTCAAGATATATGGAATATACTTTTTTTAAGCTTACTGATAATTTGTTTGTTTGTTTGTTTGTCTTCTGGTAAGCTGGTACCAGATGGAATTTAGTCTCCTCTCTAGGTTAAGAGAACAAAGTTTTCTTAGAATGCAATTTTTGATAACAGACTATGAGTTTCTTTACCTTTCATTGATTTATAATTGTTTTCATCATCTGTTTTTTTACAGATGTAAAAAAACCTTACATCTGTAAGGTAAAGTAAATAAGCCTTATTTAAGATTTTGGTACATGTAGGATGGACTAAGCTTTCCCCACTCTTGCAAGTTCCCTTAACCCTTCAGATTCTTCTTGTGGGACCAAGATCTCACTTTCCTCCAGAGGGACAATCCAAGCTTTTTATTAGTTGATCTGCCCCTGACATCAGAGTCAATTTGAGCATGAGTTGGCCTATAATTTAGGCATGAAACTATGACTACATAAAGAAAAGGTGACTTTATGATTCAGGGATGGCCATGATATGCCTTGCACTTCAGAGAAAATGGGTTAAAATGATTTTTTTTTCTTCAAAACTGCACAGCCAGTTCTTTCAGCATATGCAATTGAAAACACCTAGTCATTAGGTCAGTTTTCATTCCAATCCCAAAGAAAGGCAATGACAAAAAATATTCAAGCTGCTGCACAATTGCACTCATCTCACACACTAGTAAAGTAATGCTCAAAATTCTCCAAGTTCACATGAACTGTGAACTTCCAAATGTTCAAGAGGGATTTAAAAAAATGCAGAGAAACCAGAGATCAAACTGCCAACATCCACTGGATCATTGAAAAAGCAAGAGAGTTCCAGAAAAAAAGACATCTATTTCTGCTTTATTGACTATGCCAAAGCCTTTGACTGTGTGGATCACAATAAACTGGGAAAAATTCTGAAAGAGATGGGAATACCAGACCACCTGACCTGTCTCTTGAGAAACCTGTATGCAGGTCAGGAAGAAACAGTTCGAACTGGACATGGAACAACCGACTGGTTCTAAATAGGAAAAGGAATATGTCAAGGCTGTATATTGTCACCCTGCTTATTTAACTTATATGCAGAGTACATCATGAGAAACACTGGGCTGGAGGAAGCACACGCTGGAATCCAGATTGCTGGGAGAAATATCAAGAATCTCAGATATGCAGACGACACCACCCTTATGGCAGAAAGTGAAGAAGAACTAAAGAGTCTCCTGATGAAAGTGAAAGAGGAGAGTGAAAAAGTTAGCTTAAAGCTCAGCATTCAGAAAACTAAAATCATTGCATCCAGTCTCATCACTTCATGGCAAATAGATGGGAAAACATTGGAAACAGCAGCAGACTATTTTGGGGGGCTTGGAAATCACTGCAGGTGATGGCTGCCTCCATGAACTTAAAACATATTTATGACTTGGAAGAAATGTGATGACCAAACTAGACAGCATATTAAAAAGCCGAGACGTTGCTTTGCCAACAAAGATCCATCCAGTCAAGGCTATGGTTTTTCCATATGTCATGGATGGATATGAAAGATGTACTATAAAGAAAGTGACAGCTGAAAATTGGATGCTTTTGAACTGTGGTGTTGGAGAAGATGCTTGTAGGTCGCTTAGACTACAAGGAGACGCAACCACTCCATCCTAAAGGAAATCAGGTCTGAATATACATTGGAAGGACTAATGCTGAACCTGAAACTCCAATACTTTGGCCATTTGATGTGAAGAGCTGACTCACTTGGAAGTTGCTTTGATTTTCCTGTGAGTGTGGGAGCCCTCCCTGGGCAAAGGGCCTCAGGGGTCATTGCCACTGAATCACGACCTCCAAGCAAGCGCATTCCAGCTGTGTGACATTCAGGAAGCAGGAGACTGGGAAAACTATCTTCCTTAGAGGAAGGAAAGTCATCCACAGAGAGTGTGTTTTCAGGCCTCTCTTTGCAGCAAGTGTTTTGCTTCTCAGACATCAGAGCTGCAGGCTTGCTCTGAGGGCCTCAATTGCAGAGTCAGGGCTGTGTGTCTCACTGCACTTTCCAAGCATTGCAGACACATTCCTAGGTTGGAGCAGTGCTTCCCATGAGAAAGAAGCCTCGGGAGTGTGTCTGAGCGGGCTGAGTGCCATGCTAGGGTCACCTAGTCGAGGGCACCTTGCACATCCAATGGGCCCCAGGCGAGTAGCTATGGACCGGCCCTTCGGTTGAGATATCCCAAAGCAGGGAACAAAGCTAGCTCTGTCAGAAGGAGGAAAACAGCAATGGGATGGATTTTCAAGCAGTTGCTAAGTCACACCACGTTAGGGCTCCCCGGGAAAGAAATGCAAATTTTGGCCTCTAGGCCCAGTATCCAGATGTGTGCACAGGATATTTTCCCCACAGGATCCAAGAATGTTCCAGACAGACCTAAGCTCACTAGCTCTCTCCTGCAGAGGAAATGAAATATTGTTGCTGAACCACGAAAAGATGCTGGGATTCTTGGCTTATGGAGGAGAAGAATTCAATCCAGGGCCCAAGACGAGGCTTGATTGCTCAGAGCTTTTGTGCAATAGAGTTTTATTAAAGGATAAAGGAGATAGAGAAAGCTTCTGACAGAGACATCACAAGGGGCAGAAAGCGTACCCCCTTGCTAGTGTTGGTAATGGAGTTATATACTCTCCAATAAGTTATGACAACGAACAAAAGAATGTCTGGAGGTTGTAAAGACTCACTAGACCTACTCCCATAATTTACATTTTAAGATAACAGGATTAGCCAGAAGGTTTTTTCCAGAGACCGTCCTCAAGAAGGATGCATGATTGTTATATAATCCTAAGGAATGTAGAGGGGAAAACAGTTTGTCCTTTCTTCCTCCTTGAGAATTCTAGACCCCTCTCTCCTTGGGGACCCTTGAACTTCTTAGAAACCTGCCTTGGCAATGACTCTCTCAGAAACATGATTGAACAGCCGTTTGGAGCTTCCTTTGACTTTCCCTGGGAGGGAGGGAGCCCTCCCTGAGCACAGGGCCTCAGGGGCCATGGCCAATGAAAAAGAATCTCCCAGCAAGTGCTTTTCAGCCCTGTGTGGCTCTCAGCCCACAGGAGGCTGAGAAAACTCTCTTCCTTGGAGGAAGGAAAGGCAGCCCAAGAGTGTGTTTTCAGGCCTGTATCTTGCAGCAAGTGTTTGGCTTGTTAGACAGGAGACCTGCAGGCCTGTTCCAACAGACTCAATGCCAGAATCAGGGCCTTGTGTCTCCCTGCAGTTTCCTGGCCTTGCAAACACATTCCTAGGTGAGAGCAGTCCTGCCCATGGGGAAGCAGGCTGCGGGAGTGTGTCTGAGGGGGCCAGGTGTCATGCTGGGGTCACCTGGTCGAGGGCACCTTGCACCTCCAATGGACCCCAGGCAAGGAGTTGCAGGCCACCACCTTGCTTCTGAAATCCCAAAATGGGGAGCAAAGCTCGCTCTGTCAGAGGGAAGAAAACAGCAACAGGATGGATTTTCAAGCAGTTGCTAGGCTGTACTGCGTTAGGGCTCCAAGGAAGGAAAATGCGAATTTTAGCCCCTACGACTGGTATCCAGGTGGGCTCCCAGGATGATTTCCCCGCAGGATCCAAGAACGTTCCAGACAGACCTGGGCTCACTAGCTCCCTCCTGCAGAGGAAACATGAGAGAACAGCTGTTTGGAGGTTGCTTTGACTTCCCCGGGAGGGTAGGATCCCTCCCTGGGTGCAGGGCCTCAGGGGCCATTGCCGCTGAGAAATGCCCTCTAAGCCAGACCTTTGCAGCCTTGTATGACTCAGCACGGAGGAGACTGGAAAAGCTCTCTTCCTTGGAGGAAGGAAAGGCAGCCCCAGAGAGTGTGTTTTCACACCTGTATCTTGCAGCAAGTGTTTGGCGTCTCAGACGTCAGACCTCCAGGCCTGCTCCAATGGCCTCAGTTCCAGTGTCAGGGCCGTGTGTCTCCCTGCATTTTCTGAGCCTTTGGAACACATTCCTAGGTCAGAACAGTCCTGCCCATTGGGAAGGAGGCTGCGGGAGTGTGTCTGAGGGGGTCGGGTGCCATGCTGGGGTCCAATAGACCCGGTACCTCCAATAGACCCCAGGACAACAGCGGTGGGGCTCCCCCTGGCTTCCGAAATGCCAAAGCGAGAAGCAAAGCTAGCTCTATCAGAAGGAAGAAAAGAGCAATCGGATGGATGTTCAGGCTGTTGCTGGTCCGCACCACTTCAGGGTCCCCCCCGAGAGGAAAAGGCACCCTGTGGCCCCTAGGTCCGATATGCAGGTTAACACACAGGGTGTGTCCCCATAGGAGCCAAGAATTTTCCTGACAGACCTAGGCTCACTAGAGCTCTCCTACAGGGCAAAAGGGGTAGAACAGACTGTGGATGTGACTCTGCCTTTCCCAGCGAGCATGGGGCCCTCCCTATAGCCCCGGGCTCCAGGGAAAATTGTCCCTGAAAAATGACCTCCAAGAAGCGCTTTTCCAGCAGGCTGGGATGCAGAGTTCACAGGATGCGGGGAAAGTGATCGTCCTTCAGGGAAGAAGAGGCAGCCACCAAGTGTGTGTTTGCAATCCTGTATTTGGAAGAAACTGGTTAGCTTCTACAAGGGGAGACCTCCAGGTCTGCTCAGAGGACCGAAATTCCAGAGGCAGCACCATGCATCTCCCCTGTCCTTTCTGAGCCTTGGAAAGACATTCCTAGCTTATAGCGGTATTGCTCATGAAGAAGCAGGATGCAGGAATGTGTCAGACATGACTGGGTGCCTTCCTGGGTTCAGCTCCGTGAGGGGCCTTTCCACTCAAATTAGGTCCCATGCCTCCTTGGGGAGGAAGTGGGGCCCCCTTGCCTCCAAATTGCCAAAGGCTGGAACAAAGCTAGTTCTATCAGAGGTAAGAAAAGAGCAATTGGATGGATGTGGAAGCTGTTGCTGGGCCGCACTGCTTCAGGCCCCCCACCCCTCCGCCCCCGAGAGAAACAGGAGCCCTGTGGCCCCTAGGTCCTGGATGCAGTTTCACACATAGAATGTGTCCCCATAGGAGCCAAGAATTTTCCTGACAGACCTAGGCTCACTAGAGCTCTCCTACAGAGCAAAGGGGATGGGAACAGATGTGTGGCTGTGGCTCTGCCTTTCCCTGGGAGTGTGGAGCCGCTCCCTATGGCCCCGGGCTCCAGGGGAAATTGCCCCTGAATAATGACCTCCAAGAAGCGCTTTTCCAACTGGCTGAGACGTGGAGTTCTCAGGATGCAGGGAAAGCGAGTGTCCTTCGGGGAAGCAAAGGCAGTCACCTGTTATCATAACTTACTAGGATAGTAGGTACCTTCTCCGGTTGGGGCAGAGGCCTTCCCTACCTGATCTGAAAAAGAAAACGAAGTAGCTCGCTGATTTGAGAAATAATTCCCAGACTTGGGTTTCCAACCAGTATAGAATCCGACAATGGCCCTGTCTTTGTAGCCGCGTTAATTAACAGGTATGTGAAGCTCTAAATATCAGTGGAAATTACATACAGCATATAGGCCCCAGTGTTCTGGAATGGTGGAAAGAAACAACCAAACTCTTGAAGAGACACTTTCAAAATGGATCATAGAGACTGACTGTACATGGAAGGGCTTGCTTCCGGCAGACTTACTCATATTACGGGTAACTGCAGGTTCCCATAGTTGTTTGTCCTTATGAAATTTTCTATGGGAGACCCCCTCCCACAGTGAGGCAGGTG
>NW_017212645.1:0-16388 GCF_001704415.2 Capra hircus
AAAAAAAAAAAAAAAAGAGAAATGATCAGATACTCTAAGTTGCAAATAGCATCTCTTTCTAAAGGACAATAGCCTGAGAGATGTGTAATTAGGATAATGTTGCGAAGAGTCGGACACAACTGAGCGACTTCCCTTTCACTTCTCACTTTCATGCGTTGGAGAAGGAAATGGCAACCCACTCCAGTGTTCTTGCCTGGAGAATCCCAGGGAAGGGGAGCCTGGTGAGCTGCCATGTATGGGGTCACACAGAGTCGGACACGACTAAAGTGACTTAGCAGCAGCAGCCTTATAAATGGGTTTCTCCAGTGGCTCAGCAATAAAGAATCTGCCTGCAATGCAGGGGCCGCAGAAGACATGGTTTGATCCCTGGATCATGAAGATCCCCTGGTCCAGGAGGGCATGGCAACCCACTCCAGTATTCTTGCCTAGAGAATTGCATGGACAGAGGAGCTTGGCAGGCTACAATCCATGGGATGACAAAGAGTCAGACATGACTGAAGCAGCTTAGCATACAAGCAGGCACACACAGTCTCATAAATGCACCCTGGTGTACTTTAACAAGAAGCATCTTGGATCAAGAAAAGATTATGACACTTCATACGCTGGAAAATTGGGCTAAGACCAACTTTTGAGGATCTTTCAAGCTTTCTTTATAGAAATCCTCCTAGTTGAGGATTAATTTTGCCTGGCATTTTCGTGTTTAGTTTCTAAGATTAATCTGCACTGCTAGAGCCATATTCTGGGCAACAATGGCAGAATTAAAACTGCTAGAGATGTTTGAGAAACTAAGATCATGGCATCTGGTCCCTTCACTTTATGGCAAATGGAAAAGTGTTGGACATGACAAGAGATGATAGTTTCACAGAAACACAAACCAAGCAATACAATGACTGGAGGGTGAATTTAGATTACTTTATTTTCAGAAAAATAACATTGGAAGAAAGATGTTGAAATTTACACTGATTCTGTAATAGAAGACCCTTATTCTTTAAAACAATGAGTAGTAGTTTGACAATATTTCCATAAATGTTAAGGACAATGGAAATAGCACCTTTGGGAGGACCATGACTGAAAATGTGGTTTTGTTGTTATGGTTGTTATTTTCATTTCTTCAGCTCGGAAAGTTATTTTCAGTATTGCTATAGTTTGCATGTAGAAGTAAAGCAGAACACTTTCAAGTTGTTCTACTAATAAAGCACGGACAATATCCGTGGTAAATATATCTATGGTAAAGAAGAAGACCATATTCCAAGGTTTATTCAAGCTTTGGCCTCTGTAAAGCCACAGAAGAGTCAATTAATGTCACACAACGTGAGAGAGACATGTGGACTTTTGGAATCAGACCACGTCAGTCCTAATTTGTCAAAACTGCAGTCACCAAACAGCAACTGACCTTTAAACGTGTACCTTTGATTTGAACTATGGACACTGGGTAGGGGCTTTCGATATCAATGTTAATCCTATTGTCTCAGAAACCTCTAATATTTCCTGCATTAATTTTTTTTTTTTTAGAAACCTAGTATGATCCTGTAGTGTCTCTGTTAGCAATCTTGCACTGTCGTGCATCTTCATTTTATATGTGAAAAGACCCTTGCTAACAAATGATAATTATGAAATGACCTTCTACAAAGAAGATCAGTTCTCTAGAGGAAATAATTTCACAGGCTGGCCAGGAGGTGGTTATGTTTCATTCCTAGCGTTATGATTTTCCTTCAAAATATCTGATGAGATTTGTGTTCTTTTGTTCGAGAAGGTGGATGGAAGTCATAATCTGTGGCTGAAAATCCTTTACAATCAAGGAAGTCGGAAAAACAATCTAGCTGTTACAATTTTTACATGAACTGAAGTGTGCAAATGAATTGCTTTAAAATGAATACAACTGCAATGTGATTCTTTGAAGTAATTTTAGGTGAAGACTAAAAAGGGAAAGCTAATTAACCCAACATTTTACAATAGATGGATAGAGAAAAAAAAAATCACAAAGAGGTACACCTGACTTAAATGAAAGATAGTTCTATCTCTCTGATTATCTTTCCATCTCATAATCTGAATGATACGTTCTGGTGGCTTGCCTTGCCTGTTTCAGGTGTATACTGCTACAGTGAATACTTAGCACTTTTGCTGTGGTCATATTTTAAACAACAAAAGAAGATATATGATACATCAAAGAGAAAAAATAAGTTCTGTTTTTAGCTGAAACATTTTCCAGAATCTAAATTTAATAAAAATATAATGGTGACACACGATGGAAAGCAAATGATTGAGTATTGGGTTTAAAAAAGAATTAATTATGGAAATTTTGATTTTGATTAATTAAGTGCTAATGATCACCCCCCTCCCAATGTGTCTCTTTACTGAAATAAAGCATGGAAGCACAGCTATGTTGACCTAACAGGTGCTCATCAAATACTCTTGTATGGTGTTTATCGGTATTTCTTAACCCTACTGTAGTCATATATTATGTATTGTTATTGAAAAACCATTTTTAAAATTTATGCTTAAAACAATTAACATTTGTTTTTGTTCACATGTCTTTGGATAAACAAGGCAGGTGTGCTGATCTGAGTCAGGCTTGGCTGTTCTTGACTGGACGTCTTCATATGTTTGACGGTCAGCTTGGCTGGCACCAACTGGACAAAAAGAGCCTTACTAACTTATCTGGGAATTTATTGTCAATAAAAATGATTGGATGAATAGGCGGTATGTTTCTCACTGTACTGTGTTTCAGCCCTAATTTGTTTAGGCTTGTCTCCAGTAGAGAAAAGAGAGTAGAAACATGTAACCATTTCAGACAGGCTTGGAATGGCCAAAATGTCACATCTGCTTTATGCTAGTGCCCAGAGGTGAAGAGTTAAGACTGAATTTTTATATAAGCAACAAGAATTTGTAAATAAGTGTTTGGTAAATATAAGGAAATATCGATATATTATTCAAAAGTGGGCTTACGTGCTCTCAGAGAGGCATTATGTAACAGTAATTATTTGTCCTATATGGACTTGGCCAGATTACTAGAACCAGATGGGATTTGTGGTAACTGGCGAATGAAGCCATCTGAATCAGCACTACTGGAATTACTGCTTCTTTTTTAAAAGCTACACAGGAAATTCTGACCAACTATAAAATGGTCCTCTGACACTTTCATAAATGAGAGAACATTATTTGAAATATTCTTGCCAGTATCTCTTTAGAAGGTTTTAATCTTTTGGCCAAATGTGCCCCAGCTGCTCCATTTGGATGCTATATCTAACCTTCCTGTTCACATCCTTACTCAATTTAAAATTTGTTGTATACCATTATGATATGAGAATCATATGAGTTCAGATATTTCTCAAGATAATTGATTGCACAGAAAAATACCTGGAAATATCTACATAAAATCACCATATCAAAACTATAACTTAATGTATATAGTTTCCATTAGAAGTTTCATAGGTTATATAGTGCCCTGCCCCTAATTTCATGTTCACCTGGAATCTTATAATGTAACCTTATTTGGAAATATATAAGCAGTTCTTTTGTCCCTTTCCTGCTTGCCTAATCTGTTCCTCTTAAATGTTAAGCATAAAAATGAGATCACTAGGTAACATTTAACCTAACTCTTGACTTCTGCTCTACTGAATGTACACCATGCCTTGCCTTATCTATTGATTCCTTTCCTAGATTAAAAGGAGTATAACTGAAGATTTATATTTATATTTATTTCATTTTCTTGGGATCCAAAGTCAATGTGGATGATGACTGCAGCCATAAAATTAAATGTTGCTTGCTCCTTGGAAGGAAAGCTATGACAAACCTAGACAGTGTATTCAAAAGCAGAGACACCACTTTGCCAACAAAGGTCTGTAGAGTCAAAGCTATGACTTTTCCAGTAGTCATATACAATGTACAAATGTGAGAACTGGACCACAAACAAGGCTGAATGGCAAAGAATTGATGCCTTCGAACTGGTGAGGGTGGAGAAGATTTTTGAAAGACCCTTGGACAGCAAGGGAGGTCAAACTAGTCCATCCTAAAGGAAATCAGCCCTGAGTATTCATTGGAAGGGCTGGTGCTAAAGCTGAAGCTCCAATACTTTGGCCACCTGATGTGAACAGCTGACTCACTGGAAAAGGCCCTGATGCTGGGACACATTGAGGGCATGAGGAGAAGGGGGCAACAGAGGATGACATGGTTGGATGGCATCACTCACTCAAGGAACATGAGTTTGAGCAAACTTCGGGAGAGAGTGAAGGACAGGGAAGCCTGGCATGCTGCAGTTCATGGAATTACAAAAGCTGGACACGACTTAGTGACTAGACAACAACAATAAATGAAGAATTTAGCAGCTGAAGAATGAACTGACTCTCTACCCCCAGCCTCCCACTTAACAAATCTGCCGGCAGACCATGTGGGCAAAATAGCATGCAAACGAAGATCAGGAGAAATTGCCAGATCTGATGATGAATCTGACCTCCTATTTTAATGATTAACTCAGATTATTTCCCCTTTTTTCCTTTAAAACCTTTCACAGCTGAACAGAATATTTAGACTTGGTTTGGGGACATGAGTCCAACCTTTTGCCCAGATTGCCAGATTTTCTGATTAAAACAACTTCCCTTTTTACCAAGACTTGTCATGAGTGTTGACGTTTGAGTGGTGAGCAGCAGAACCTGAGCTCAATAACACATATAATCTTTATATACATAATTAGTACATTTAAGATGAGGTAATACCTAGTGTCTTCACGCTCGCTAGAGCATTCAGAGAGAGATCACGACCCAGCTGATACCTCTCCTGATTCCAGATTTCTAGCCTCCAGAACTACAAATAAATTTATATTCCTGTGTTCCCCAGTTTGTGGTAATTTGTTATGGCAACCCTTGTGAACTAATACAAGAAGAGATAGAGTAACTAATAAACATGCTGCCTTCTTTTCCTTTAGCTTTATATCTCAGGTCTTCAGGGAATACGTGCAGGTTTAATTGAGGTATAATTTACAACCACAAGTTTCCCTTTTAAGAATACAGTTCTATGGGTTATGCCCTACAGTTATGTAATCGCCAGCACAATCAAGATGCAGGGCAGCTTCATCATCCAAGATCATTTTATTTTGCCCCTCTGCAGTCATTCTCTCCAGCTATCACTAAGCACTGTCAATCAATGACCTATTTTCTGTCCTTAATTTTTTGCCTGTATCAGATAAACAGAATCCTACAGTGTGCATAACTCTGGCTTCTTTTAATCATATATGGCCTTTGAAATTCATCCATGTTATTGTATATATCAGTATGAGATAATTGGTTTCTGCCCTCAGTTCCTGGCACAGAGAGAGCTCCTAAAACCCTTGCAATTTCCTAAAGAAAAAAAAATAAGAGCACTAGGAGACTCTCTTGTTCTGTTTCTCTTTGACTCCATCCCTGAAAAGGCAGGAATTACTAATTATTAGGAAAAACTACACAGTCTTCCGCACCGCACGTTTTCTTATCCACTTGCATAGCACACTTCATTCCTAACACTTCTGGACACAGAATGTGTGCTTGGTGTGCACCGCACCAAGCAATCCTCTGGGACATTAGCTGATTTTCCTATGAAAGTCACTCTGTCGTGTCCGACTCTTTGTGACCCCATGGGCTACACAGTACATTTAAATTCTCTAGGCCAGAATACTGGAGTGTGTAGCCTTTCCCTTCTCCAGGGAATCTTCCCAGCCCAGGGATTGAACCAGGGTCTCCTGCATTGGCGGGCAGATTCTTTACCAGCTGAGCTCCCAGGGAGGCCTGATTGCCCTATGCCTTAACTCAGTTCTAGTCCTATCCACCTGGAGATAGTGTAGCTCCCATAGGTTAAGGGCTCAGCCCCTCAAGACTGCTTCCTTTCTACTTCAGATGCCGGTTGAAAGTAGTAGGTACCTAGATTACACACCAATTTCTGATTGATCTGGCTACAAATCAGAAGTTCCCAGAACACCAACACCTTCCCAGATTTCATAAACTTGCTGAAGTGGCTCAAAGAACTTGGGGAAATACCATACTCTTACCAGAAATTAAATCATATGATCAAAGATATATATGAAGAGCCAGATGAAATATGAAGAGCGATGTCTGGGTGTGGCTACTGGAGCAATGACTGCTGGAAAAACCATAGAGTTGACTAGATGGACCTTTTGTTGGCAAAGTAATGTGTAGGCATGATTCCTCGTGTAGGCATGATTAATGATTAACTCCAGTCATAGCCCTCTCCTCTCTCTGGGGAATGTTTATATCTCAGCTTTAAATATTCTTTCATATGTTAGTTCAAGTCAGATTTAGACGCCATGTATCACTTCCAGTCTCTTGAATAGGAGTCAGTTAAGCATAGTGATTTCAGCATAGGTTTGGGGATCATACAGAATTGACTTGTGTTACTTTCTTCAAGTTTGGTGATATGTGACCTCAAGCAAGATACTTAATTTTACTAAGGCTTTCGTTCTTTTACATAGAAATTATACTTTTTTAATGGATGTGTGGTAAAAGTTGCATTGTTTGATAATTTGTTTAAGAAGTAGACCAAAGACTTTGACACCTCACCAAGGAATGTATATAGATAAAAATAATAGGAAAATATAGAAATCCAAGTTAAGACAATAATGAGATACCACTTTGGAAGATAGTTTGGTGGTTTCTTACAAAAGTTAACATGCTCTTAATACAACAACCACAGGCCACGCATGCTTAGTTGCTCAGTTATGTCCAACTCTTTGCAACCCCTTGGGCTGTAGCTTGCCCGGCTCCTCTGTTCATGGGATTCTCCAGGCAAGAATACTAGAGTGGGTTGCCATGCTCTCCTCCAGGGGATCTTCCCGACCCAGGAATCAAACCCACTCCTGCATTGCAGGGGGATTCTTTACTCACTGAGCCATCAGGAAACAACAACCATACTCTTTAGTATTTACCCAAAGAAGCTGAAAACCAATGTCCACAAAGAAAAAAAAAAAAAAACCTCATACATGTGTGTTTATATCATCTTTATTCATAATGGCCAAACCTGGAAGCAACCAAGATGTTCTTCATAGGTGACTGTATCAATAAACTATACCACACCCAGACAAGGGAATATTTACTCCGCACTAGAAAGAAATGAGCTATCAAGCCATGAAAGAACCTTGCATGCATTTTACTAAGTGAAAGGAACCAATCTGAAGCAGGTACATGCTGTACAGTTCCAGCTCTCTGGCATATTTTGGGAAAGCCAAAACTTTCAGCATTTGGTGGAAAGCTGGAGTCTATGGAGTCACTGATTTTTCTCATGGGGCTGTAAATGTGTTTTGCTTATTTATTTCTGAGACAGGATGAAAATCAGTTGTTGTCAGGGGTTAACAGAGGCTGAGGGATGAATTGGCGAAGCACAGAGGATTTTTTTAGGGCAGTGACAATGCTCTGTATGATGTTATGCTGATGGGTATATAATATACCATCTTACCTTTCTCTTAACCCACAGAATGTACAACTCCAAGAGTGAACCCTAAGGTAAACCATGGACTTTGATTGATTATCATGTGTCAGTGCAGGTTTATTAACTGTAACAAATGTACCACTGTGGTAGGAGATGCTGATAATGGGAGAGGTTATGTATGAGCAGGAGCAGGGGGCCAATGGGGAATCGCTACACCCTCCCCTTTTTTCTATGAAACTGACAATCTTAAAAAAATAAAAGTCAATTAAAAATTCATTATCTGCTTTATGTACTGAGGCCTTTAAATTATGCAAAGCTAAACTGAACTTTTAAAAGCCATTTGCTGTGGTCCGCCTTTAAAGAAGGTACCACTCACTAAAAAGAATGGTAGTTGTGAAATGAAAACAGTGCAACCTTTGCCTTAAAAAATCTAACAATTGGATAGAGAATTTTTGGAATTAGGAGCAAATGTTAACCTGCCCTAAAGTTTCTATAACCACTGTGATAAAATCAGGCATTCACAAAGGTTTAATGAGACACTATGTAACAGATAGAGCTGTTAATTCTATTTAAGAGAAGTGTAATCTCCATTTTCTGTGATCTAAAACATAAAATTTAAATGAATTCACAAGCTCTTGAAATTTTATATCCTTTGATTTCAAATTCTGGACACTATGAATTCATTTCTTTGCATTGAATAATACTTTCACTTACTCCATCATTTCCTCTCTCTTCTTTCATCTGTAAAGCAAATAGTTCATCATGCAAGCTAAAAATTAATTTTATTTTCTGAATTTATGCAGTTACCCAAAGTCATGAACAGTGGAGAATGAGGCTGATGAACCCTAATTTTAGGCAAACACTTGATTTTATTTTATTTTGAAAGTGTAGGCTTTGTATTTTATTTTCCATGAAATGAGTCACACCCCTTGTTTCAATTTTGTTTTCAGAGTGAAAGACATCCAGAGTGTGTACTTAGACACAACTTTCTGCGACTCAAAATACTATCAAATTCCTAGTCGGGGACGACCCAGAGGGATGGTATGCAAGGGAGGAGGGAGGGGGGGGTTCAGGATGGGGAACATGTGTATACCTGTGGCGGATATGTTGATGTATGGCAGAACACTGGATTTTAAATCTGAAGCTAACCATGCTGAACAATTAAGGAATTTCAGGTGATCTGGTCAAGTGGGACTAGTAAATAGGAGCTCAGGGGATGTTCAAAGATTTATAAAGAGTTTTTGAAAAGAAAAAATTTCTCTTAACCTTCAATTTTATATCATTTCTCCTCAACTTTTACCCTGCTGAGTTATTCACAGGCTTCTTGACAAAGCCTCCTGGTAGGAGTTTATTGTGTCAATTAACAAATAAGCATTTTTGTGAAAAGCTGAATCTATGTCATCATTGATTTTTCTCATAGGACTATAAATGTGCCTCTGTTGTTTATTTCTGAGGGTAGAGCGGGATGCTTAAAATATACCCATTCTTCTTTTGTCATTTTTTTAATCTCTTGGGGTATCTTCTTTAAATTAGATCTAAATACACAAATTTAAGAGATATAAGCACTAAATGAGGAAAATTGCCTTGGCCAATATGCACCTTGAAATTCTACATTTACTACTAGGCTTTGGGACAACCATACAGAGCCAACTCATTGGAAAAGATCTTCATGCTGGGAAGGATTGAAGGCAGAAGGAGAGATGGGTGACAAATGATGACCTGATTGGGTGTCATCATAGACTCAATGGACGAGTTAGAGCAAACTTCTGGAGATAGTGAAGGATGGAGAGTATGGTATGCTGCAGTCCATGGGGGTCACAGTCAGACACGATTTAGTGACTGAACAAGAAAAAGAAGCTTATTCCGTCAACAGTTGTTAGTAAGGGGATTTTGATGTAAGGTGGTTAAGATGTAAATTTTGGCTTTAAGAATGGCCATAGGAGTGAGGCTAGTCTTTACATAAATACATCCATTAATCCACTTTTCTGTGGTACATAAAGAATAGCATAGAATTACAAAAATGATCATAACTCAAAGGATAATTTGGAGAACATTAAAGTACCTTTTCCATCAAAGCTCTACCTTTAACAACGAAAAAAAGTAATTTAATGTCTTATATGGTTTTTAAAAATAGGACAAAATTAAATAAGATGAAATAGAAATTGTTTTTGGAGCCCCAGTTTTTAATAGGTGTTCCTATTCAAAAAGTCTGAGCATCTCCCATGGGAAATGATAGGCATGTCATAAAAGAGATTTAAAATCTTTCCACAGTGTTCATCTCTAGAATAATTGTTGTTTTGACAACCAAGTCATTCAAGATAAACACCCACTCTAAATAATTGTCATGAATTTTCTCTACCCTAATGAAAATTTATTCAAAACAACTATTTTAAGAGTTGTGAAATGCCTCCACTTCTTTCTTTGTATATCCAAGAAGCACTTTGTCTCCAGATTTCATTTCTTAAGAATGATAAAAATGTCTAATAAAAATATGTACAAATCCAGGAAAATTTGCTTTTATGGAGTTTGTTTAGAAAGCATTTTTTGAGTTATATTGTCCCTCTTTTCCCAGTTGTTCAGTGGCATTCCATTTCTTCCATTTTTCACCAGATATTTTTTGTTGCATCTTTTTATCTTAGATTTATAGTACTTTATGAAGTACTTTATAGCATATATATGTATATAAAATGTGGCCGCCAGAGCCTCCTCTGTCTGTGGCGCTCTTTTTATGCAGGATACTGCGAGTTCGGTTGCCATCTCCGTTCTCCAGCGATTTTCTCGACCCAGGGAATTCGAAACCCGGGTCCTTCTGTGTATCCTGCCTCGTGGTAGGAAGAATCTTTATATGCACTGCCACCACCTGGGAGAAGCCCACCTGGAACTCTGTAATCAGAGGGGAAGTCGATTTAATACCCAGGCGTCTTTGCCAGGTTCCATACCTTTTTCATCCAACAGGCTGAAAATCAAAAGCCATGTTAAGTCAGAGGGAAGGGGATGCACAGGCCACCTGCTAGGAAAAAAGCCAAAAATGAAGGAAAGGGATCTCGTTATTAAAGCAGCCTAACCATGTTTTGCAGGGGACCAGAGGGCCAAGGAACCAAACTTTCCAAAGTGTAAAGTTACGAACGCTCTGACGCCCACTTCCTACTATGGTGGTCAGTCGATTCAGTTGACAATCCTTTGGGTGTTCTGCTAGCACACAAGAATGATATCGGCGAAGTCCAGATTGGCGACAGGAAAGGCCGAAGTCTTACTTTCACCGGGCTCCAGCTGCCTCCTTCTGAAAGAGTAGCAAACCTTTTCAATGGCAGATCGCCTGGTAAGTTGTTCTATAAGGTCAACATTTTTCATATTATAGGGCGGTCCCAACAGTTGCCAATGATGGGTCCCAAGAAGAGCTATGAGTGAAGGACTAGATAATAATTAAGGGCACAGTCCCAGGGATGGTCGTCTCAATTACTGGGGCAAAGAAGCCCGGTATTCGCAAATCTCCAGTTTTTTGTAACATTCCGCTCTATATACATTGTGTAATCTCCGAGTTTGGCGGGGTGTCTGTTACAATGATATATAAATATGTATTGTGTTATGTTCCATGGTTACGGTTCATAGTTACCTATTAGGGCGAAACCTATTGCATATTTTATTACAGACTACATTTACTCCTTGTTGTTATGGTCTTTCTCAAATGGTTATTGTTGCTTAGGATTGTTGATTGTTTTACTCACCTGTATTTACTATTAGCTATACCTTATTTGTCCCCTCAATATTTGACTGTAAGACATTCTTGCCGCAGATATCCCCGAGTAGTAAAATTCCAAGAAATCATGCCCATCATTATCCGATTGATACATTCATCTTGAATGGAGTTGATCTACCTGTTTTGAGTTTCTGATGTGTGCGTATGAGCGGGTGTGGTGTTTGAGGCAACTCACGTGGACCTTATCATTCCAAGCTACTTCTCGAGGGAGTTTCTTTTAAATGTTTTTCTTTTTCTCTTTACTTTAAGGTAAATTAGTTTGTTCAAGGAAAAAAAAATCCTATTTTTTTCTACTTTTCTTAGAGGCAGCGGCTATCCATAATAGACGGTGCTTTTTTCCTTTTCTCTCGAAATGCTATTCCCTTTGATTGATGGAGATCTTGCGTTACCTGAATTTTGTTTACGTGGTTCTTTTCCTGGGCTCTCTTTTTATCGCAGGTTCCTCGGTAGGGAGTCTGTTTCAGTTCTTCCTCATGGTCTTTCCTCATTGCGTCATAGTAACGGATCCCGCCTACTCTTTTTTTGCTCGTATCCTCGGAGAGTCGTAGTCGCTGAATTACAAAAAGCATTTTCGGGAAATGGGGCTGTCTTTACGATATAGGAGGATCCCCGATTTTGTGGACCTACGTGTCTTGCTCAGCCGTGATCGAATCATGGGAGCTTACTTCTCCCAGCATCCGATACGGTGCATTCCGAGACAACTTCAACATCTAACCTTAGCCGCCGAGAAGCTGTTGTCCTTGTGTCATTCCTCCGGTTCAAGCTTGTTTGTTGTTTGCCTTTTTTATTGGTATATTGCTTTTGCGTACGTTACAATTCGCGTGATTGAGCGTTACCTTCCCAAGATATTAATACAGCGGAAACAGTCAAGGAGGTGCAAGTTCATTTTTACTTCTTGTAAGGGAGCTAAGACAGCCAAGAACTAGAATATTGTGTGCGGTGCGGTCATGGCCGTCATTACATGGGCTCAAAGAGATTGCGGTTCTCTTATCCTGTAAGACCTGTTGTGTCCCACCTTACTTTGGAGGTTTTTATTTTACATGATCGTGTAGTCTCATTGCCCACTCGTATAAAGTTATAGCATCCCTTTTGTTATAAGATGTTCTGACGGAGGTTTGCTTTAGCATGACTGAGGAACGAGATCTTACTTGGCAATAAACATTATGATACCTAGAACAAATGACGAAGTTGCAGTTGTAGAATAAAAATATGGCAAAAACTTATAGATTTGATTTTTCTTTCTCACGTTTACAGGGAGTAAGACTGCTGTCAAAGAGGCCCATATAAAGAGTTGAAGAGAAGAGCAGGAACCCTATTTACGAGCAAATGGTCGCTAAGCACGATTTGAATCATCGAGGCTCTACACAGTTCATAAATCACTTTTCCACTTTCCTAAAACATCGGCAAACGACTCAGGAAACGCACGTACAATCTTGGGTGGCTAATACCTGGAGAAAGACTGGCGATTGCGAAATATATAATTCTCAAAAATTTGTGACAATTTATCTCTAGTGCCTGGATTATGTGTGAAGGAGATACAAAATATAATTCATTTTATTAACCATTTTTTAAATTTTTTATTTTGTAGGTGTGATATATGGTTTGATGACGGCACGAGACTTTATTCATCCGGCAGAGGCGCACGGGCAGAAGGGAGTGGTAGCAAATCTTCATCATGGATGTGGATAACAGAGACGCGTATTTCTATTTTGAAGTCAATGGGTCGGATCTCATTGCGGAGTGGAAGTTTGGAATAGATCCGGGGCTCGTAAGGCGTACCTGAGTCTCAGGTGAGCTAAGCCAGCATGATGAGGGTGGGCCTCCCACTGTCAAGCTCAATGTCTCGAGAGGTCAGGGTTGTAATCATTCCCTCGGAGAGCTATAAGAGTTACTGGCTCCCCTAATGGTCTGTGGCTTGGGCTGAGTTGTCTGGGTGGAGGTGTGGAATTATTCATAAGTCAGGGATGAGGGAACCACATGTCTCCTGCTATTGAAGCAGAGGGCCCAGAGTTCGTTACACTGAGAGCACGGCAGGAAGGGCGCTTCGAAAGAAAAAATTGTCCTCTGATGAGTTTCGCTTTGAATTTATTCCTGATAACACTAAGTCATGTCACCACCGTTGTTATTCTTTGGTTGGAGGCCTGTCTTTCCCTTGTTATAGTATGCCCAATGGCTGTTCCGGTGAATCTCGTTTATATTATAAATCGGGTTTTGCCTGGTTAATGTGTATCTTGTTATTATGTTATTGTTTTTAACGGTGGGGGCCTGTTAGATGTAGTAGTGTGCAATCTTTTCTATTTATCAAATAGTGACGGTGCGTGGTTCAGAAGTTTCGAAGCAGCTAACAAGATGTCGTGGGGGGTTCATCGCCTCGGAGTGCCTAGGAATATTTGCCCCTGGAGAAGAACATTGGCGCAGCTCCAGCATAAGACGGTGGACTGTCGTGGAAATTTATCTATGGAGAGGAGTGATGTTTTATCGGGCCTATGTGTAACATGTTGTGGGCAGTTGCGTAATTGATTATCCAAACATGAGAATAGGCCAGACAACAAATTCATTATATATTTGTATCTGTTATATTCCTGTGGTTGATGATGTGAGTATGGCTATCCTAGAGGCTAGATTGCAACTCTCAGACTGGGGAAGGAGTTGGCAGACAAAAGATGTATTTAATGATTGTTATTAGAGGGTGCCTCAGTCCAAGTACCAAGGTTTGCCTTGTCCTAGACCGGTGGGTCTGTGAATTTGTCTCCTTATTTGAGGGCTTTCCACCCAAGATACTATGACAGATGGTTGTTCTCATGGGGATGGCGTCATCGGTCTTGGGCTCCTATCTACTCTGGTTAATCGGTGACTATTTTTGGAGTTTTGACTCAGGATGTACTGGGAAGTGCTCGGCAAGGCGAAACAGTGCCAGTTTTCTCATCTTGTACTAGTGCTGTGTTACAATCTATCGGATAATCCTCCTTGCGTTGTGTCTGAACTGTTTTGACCCCGGCTGTGTCGGTAGCAGGATCCTTGGTTATGGGATGTGCCCAGGCCAAGAATTTGGGCGGTGGGCATTGCCTTCTCTCCTCTCTAAGGATTTCTCATCTATGGATGTTGACCGGTTCTTGGGTGTCCTGGCCGTGGCAGTGATCGTCCTATCCCGACCTGGTACCTGTAGGACTCCCATCCTGCGTTCAAAGGCGCATCGTCACGATTGTGATGAGGGCCATTTCTATGTTATTAATCTTCTCTTAGTGTTCTTACTCTCAACTGTCGAGTACTGTTCTGAATAATGATAATGAGTTTCACATGATATGTTTGTCGTTTGAGGACGGGGGGAAGTACGTTTTGAGCTCAGATGACGGTAAACTAACAAGGAAAGAGTAACCAATAAAAGGACTAATGTTGCACTTTATGGACTTAACTAAACGTATTGTCGCTTGTATTGTCTCCCCGTGAGGCCGGGCAATGTCTAAAGGGGCGCATTTTTAAAATATTGCTTCAGATCCCTGGAGAGAGAGGTAAGAGAGGAATACTAGATAACATTTTCAGCCTTTAGTTTGCCTTTGGTCATGTGGGGTTCTTATCTGGGGAGCCTCCTGTTGTAACTGCGCCGTAGGTGTTTGGCTAGATGATGCTGTTATTTTCCATGGTTCAGTCTTGTGGTATGCTGTTGCGTGCAGGCGATTATGGGTGTCGATGAATGCAGACTAACCAGACATGACTCCGACAGGTGTTGTTGTGTGTAGTGTCTATTTCATCTCTTATTTTGAAGGCCGTCAGAAGTGGCCAGCCAGGCATTGTTGTCGTTGTTTTGATGCGTTACAGTGCAGAAACAGGTGGAATCAAGAAATTGATCTTCGATGTCAGCGTACTTAGAATCAAGTGAGAAGGCAATGGGTCCCCCAATCCTCCCCAGTATCTTGCTGGAAAATCCATGGATGGAGGAGCTGGTAAGCATGCAGTTCGAGTGGGGTTGCTAAGAGTCGACATGCCGGTTGACCTCACTTTCACTTTTCATGCATGATTGAGAGGAATGGAACATCCGAGTTTGTTGCCTGGGAGAATCAGGAAGGGGGCTGATGGCTGCTGTCTTTATGGGGACACAACGTCGCCGAGTAAAGAGAGCTTTTTGAAAACAAAAGCACGCATCCCAGAGAGGTCTTTGGACTCTTACACTGACTCTCATTTTCATTTCTGTAAGTAGGGTTTCTTGCTGTTATAGCGAAATGCATCTAGCTTGCTGGACCTCGCTCTCGAATGTATGAATACTAGTAAATTATTTTGGCTAATTCTATTTGATGGTATAGTTGTGGGTTAGAGATAATTATATGCAACGCGGCGCAATGTTCTTGGTGATGTTGATGCAGGTAGCTGTGCGCTGTTTTTTTGTCTGCACTGGTATGTGGTATGGCTTGTATTGCTCACCAATTAACACTCTATGCTGGTTAGGAAGTTTTGAGGCTTCAGAGAATTAAAGTAATTATAAGTTCAGAAGATCGCACATTGTAGAAAGGTGCGACATATTTTACAGGTACTTTATTTGAGGGGGAAATTTAATTCAAGTATGGGAGTGTGATAAGCCCTGTTATGATAGCTCGTAATTGTCTTTGCTATGTAGGTTGAGCTAAAATAGAAGTAAATTGTCCATTGCATGTGGCGTAACTGGCAAGCAATAGTTTCCGCTAATCTATTTAGCCCTGTTCCGCGAGGCTCTCTTGGAGTGTTAGTTCATTACACAACCTATGGGGTAATTGACATCTTATTAAAGTCGTGGCCTAAAACGACACTTAAAACAAGAGATAAAAAACTAGACGGAAATACTCTTAATCATGGACCTACCAAAGATGGTGGTTTTTTATTATGTGTTGATGCTTCTGGCGTTGCATTTGCTAAAAGAAGATGGTGAGATTTTCATCTTATGGATACTGTTCGCGTACTAGAGAGGCTCATTGGTGGCTCATACGCCATGGGCCCGGGCGCTCCTATTAAATTCAGTGTTTATCTTTTGGAACTGTTCCTTAGACTTTTTAGGTCTAAAGCAATCTAGAACATATTGGAGAGTACGGGGTGTTCTCTATACCTCATTATATGTATAGTTTTTAAAATAGAACCTTGAAAGAAACACCACGATATATGTGTGGAATGTATGCCGTCGGGCGCGGCCCGTGGTGCGGGTGTGGTATGCTTAGATTGTGTGTGGGTGGGGGGGAGACCGTGTGTGTGTTTGTGG
>NW_017212646.1:0-16383 GCF_001704415.2 Capra hircus
CACTTGAGATGCGACGGGATCGCCGGGAATTCTTTCTCGACCACACAGGAAATGAATCCCTCCTCTGGAACTATGAAGCGGAAACGGGGCTCCTCTGATGTGGTGGGACTCTCGTGCTTCCTCTCGATTGGAAACGGGTATGTCGAGGAACTTCTTGGTTGCAGCAAGGGTGTTAAGGACCCTTTGGAAGTTCCAGAGGTTAGGTGTGATTAGCATCGAGACGCCTCAGGGGAAATGGGCCTCATCTCGCCCTGAAGGGGAGGAACCTCCTGGATTTCTCGAGTTGCGCAGGTACTGTGGACTTAGACGGGGACCTCAGGGACCGCCCTGGTGGCCTCAGGAAATGCCAGTCCCCATGCGAATTGCTCGGGGGCCTCTCGGATTCCTCTCCCGTCGATGCCGGGCCTAAGACTTGTGTGTAGTCGATGCCGGATCCTGAGGATTCCTCTCCAGCCCTGACATGGATCTTGGGGGTACTTCTGAGTCTCCCCAGGGAAGTCAGTCCTCGTCTCGAGTGGGGGCATGCTCGTGCGATTTCCTCCGAGCTGGAGCAGCTGTGTCGCGCTTCCCTTCGTGTGGATCAAGGGATCTGTGGCTTTCCCTCGAGGCTTTCCTACGAGGCTTTCCCACGAGGCTTTCCCACAGGGCTGTCCCACGTGCCACCGTGGTTTGAGTCGATCTCGGCTTGAAAGTCGAGGCAGTGCAGGGAAAAACAGGTTTCCCTGGAATGGGACGTGAGACATCTGGGGACTCTGGAATGGTGGCACGACCTGAGTTCCTCTCGCTTTCCTGTGGAGAGCGACTCCTCTTGAGATGCGACCGGGAACGCCGGGAATTCTTCCCGACCACGCAGGGAAAGGATCCCTCCTCTCGAGTCTAGCAGGCGGAAACGGGGCTCCTCTGGATGTGGGCGGACTCTCGTGCTTCCTCTCGAGTGGAGTACGGTATGTCGGGGAACTTCTTGAGTTGCAGCAAGGGTGTGAAGGACCCTTTGGAAGTTCCAGAGTTTAGGTGTGATTAGCCTCGAGACGCCTCAGCGGAAATGGGCCTCATCTCGCCTGGAGGGAGAACCTCCTGGATTTTCTCGAGTTGCGGCAGGTGCTCTCGACTTGAGACGTGGTCCTCAGGGACCCGCTCTGGAGGCCTCTGGAAATGCCAGTCCCCATGGGAGTTGCTCGGGGCCTCTCGGGATTCCTCTCCGTCGATGCCGGGGGCCTAAGACATTGTGTGGAGTCGGTTCCGGAACCTGAGGTTCCTCTCCAGTGCTGAAAAGGATCTTGGGGAACTTCTGGACTCTCCCCAGTGGAGTCAGTCCTCGTCTCGAGTGGGGGCATACAAGTGCGCTTTACTCTCGAGCTGTAGCAGCATTGTAACGCTTCCCTTCGCGTGGATCAAGGGATCTGTGGCTTTCCCTCGAGGCTTTCCCACGAGGCTTTCCCACGAGGCTTTCCCACAGGGCTGTCCCACGTGGCCAACGTGGTGTGAGTCGATCCTCTGCTTGAAAGTCGAAACAGTGCAGGGAAAACAGGTTTCCCTGGAATGGACTGAGATATCTGGAGGACTCTGGGAATGGTGGCACAACCCTGGAGTTCCTCACGCCTTTCCTGTGGAGAGTGCCTCCTCTTGAGATGCGACAGGAACGCCGGGAATTCTTTCCCGACCACGCAGGGAAAGGAACCCGTCTCTCGAGCAAGGAGGCCGGAAACGGGTCTCCTCTGGATGTGGGCGGGACTCTCGTGCTTCATCCTGAGTGGAGTCGGGTATGCCGGGGAACTTCTTGAGTTGTAGCAAGGGTGTGAAGGACCCTTTGGAAGTTCCAGAAGTTAGGTGTGATTAGCCTCTAGACGCCTCAGCGGAAATGGGCCTCATCTCCGCCTGGAGGGGAGAACCTCCTGGATTTTCTCGAGTTGTGGCAGGTGCTCTCGACTTACGACGGGGACCTCAGGGACCTGCTCTGGTGGCCTCAGGAAAGGCCAATCCCCATGCGAGTTGCTCAGGGGCCTCTCGGGATTCCTCTCCCGTCGATGCCGGGGCCTTAAGACCATGTGTGGAATCGGTGTCGGAACCTGAGGATTACCTCTCCAGTGCTGACATGGATCTTGGGGAACTTCTGGAGCCTACCCAGGGGACTCAGTCCTCGTCTCGAGTTGGCGCATCCACGTGAGATTTGCTCCCGAGCTGAAGCAGCAGTGTCACGCTTCCCTTCGCGTGGATCAAGGGATCTGTGGCTTTCCCTCGAGGCTTTCCCACGAGGCTTTCCCACGAGGCTTTCCCACAGGGCTGTCCCACGTGCCACCGTGGTGTGAGTCGATTCTCGGCTTGAAAGTCGAGGCAGTGCAGGGAAAACAGGTTTCCCTGGAATGGACTGAGACATCTGGGGGACTCTGGGAATGGTGGCACAACCCAGGAGTTCCTCTCGCCTTTCCTGTGGAGAGGCCTCCTCTTGAGATGCGACGGGAACCCCGGGAATTCTTTCCCGACCACGCAGGGAAAGGATCCCTCCTCTCGAGCTAGGAGGCGGAAACGGGACTCCTCTGGATGTGGGCGGGACTCTCGTGCTTCCTCTCGAGTGGAGACGGATATGTCGGGGAACTTCTTGAGTTGCAGCAAGGGTGTGAAGGACCCTTTGGAAGTTCCAGAGGTTAGGTGTGATTAGCCTCGAGACCCCTCAGCGGAAATGGGCCTCATCTCGCCTGGAGGGGAGAACCTCCTGGATTTTCTCGAGTTGTGGCAGGTGCTCTCGAGTTATGACGGGGACATCAGGGACCCTCTCTGGTGGCCTCAGGAAAGGCCAGACGCCATGCGAGTTGCTCGGGGCCTCTCGGGATTCCTCTCCCGTAGATGCAGTCGCCTAAGACCTTGTGTGGAGTCGGTGCCGGAACCTGAGGATTCCTCTCCAGTGCTTACATGGATCTTGGGGTACTTCTGGAGTCTCCCAGGTGAGTCAGTCCTCATATCTATTGGGGGCATGCATGTGCAATTTCCTCCAGAGCTGTAGCAGCAGTGTCACTCTTCCCTTCGCGTGGATCCAGGAATCTGTGGCTTTCCTTGGAGGCTTTCCCACGAGGCTTTCCCACGAGGCTTTCCCACGACGTTTTCCCACTGGGCTGTCCCACGTACCACCGTGGTGTGAGTCGATCCTCGGCTTGAAAGTCGAGGCAGTGCTGGGAAAACTGGTTTCCCTGTTATGGACTGAGCATCTGGGGGACTCTGGGAATAGTGGCACGACCCAGGAGTTCCTCTCGCCTTTCCTGTGGTGAGCGCCTCCACTTGAGATGCGACGGGATCGCCGGGAATTCTTTCTCGACCACACAGGAAAAGAATCCCTCCTCTGGAACTATGAAGCGGAAACGGGGCTCCTCTGGATGTGGGTGGGACTCTCGTGCTTCCTCTCGATTGGAAACGGGTATGTCGAGGAACTTCTTGTGTTGCAGCAAGGGTGTTAAGGACCCTTTGGAAGTTCCAGAGGTTAGGTGTGATTAGCATCGAGACGCCTCAGGGGAAATGGGCCTCATCTCGCCTGAAGGGGAGAACCTCCTGGATTTTCTCGAGTTGCGGCAGGTACTGTGGACTTAAGACGGGGACCTCAGGGACCGCCCTGGTGGCCTCAGGAAATGCCAGTCCCCATGCGAATTGCTCGGGGCCTCTCGGGATTCCTCTCCCGTCGATGCCGGGGCCTAAGACCTTGTGTGTAGTCGATGCCGGAACCTGAGGATTCCTCTCCAGCCCTGACATGGATCTTGGGGTACTTCTGGAGTCTCCCCAGGGAAGTCAGTCCGCGTCTCGAGTCGGGGCATGCACGTGCGCTTTCCTCCCGAGCTGTAGCAGCAGTGTCGCGCTTCCCTTTGCGTGGATCAACGGATCTGTAGCTTTCCCTCGAGGCTTTCCCAGGAGGCTTTCCCACGAGGCTTTCCCACAGGGCTGTCCCACGTGCCACCGTGGTGTGAGTCGATCCTTGGGTTGAAAGTCGAGGCAGTGCAGGGAAAACAGGTTTCCCTGGAATGGACTGAGACATCTGGGGGACTCTGGGAATGGTGGCACGACCCTGGAGTTCCTCTCGCCTTTCCTGTGGAGAGCGCCTGCCGGAAGCCTTTGTGAGGAATCCCGCCCGTGACAAGGTCATGAGGAAGGAAGCTGACATACGCAAGGCGTGCTCAGACTTCAGGGGCCCCTCTGGAAATTCCTAAGCATGTACCCCAACAAAAATCTGCCGGCTTTTGTGCTCTGCTTTTCCACTCTTCTGACATTTTCTGGAAAAAGTCAATTCAGGGCTTTAGTCTTCTGCATTTGAAAGAGTGTTTCAATCCAAAAAACCCCTCCGATGGCTTTCTAGCCTGCCTGCAGGACTCTGCAAGTGTGTTTGTTTGAGGCCTCCTGACCGCAGGAGGCACAGGAAGCTTAAAACATCCTAGGAATGTAGGGGCTTCCGAGGAGTCAAAATCTTTAGAATAGGACTGATTATAAGTTTCATTTGTTGAGTCAATGTTTGCTGCCAAATTTTCATATCCTTTATTTTTAGATATAGTTGGTATATAGAAAAACAAGTAGTAGACCTAGTATTAGCAACATTAGATCCTCGAGTTAAGTACCTTCTTTGTTATATCCCACTGCACCTTTGTTCTATCGCACTGCACCTTTGTTCTATAGAGATGTAACTTTAATGCTTTAAGGAGATGCAGATTAAAAAAAACACTTCAGGGGAAACAAAATTAACATTCATTAAGGAAGAGAGCTAAAAAGTGTTAACAAGCCTCTTGGCCAGAAGATAATGTAAATCACCAGAGACCTTTTGTATACAAAATGATGTATAGAAAGAGTCTGCGCTGCGAACGCTACATAATTCTGTGTTACCCATTGATCTCCATGTTTTATCAAAAGTATAAAAGGCCTTCTGAACAATAAAGGATTGGACCAGTTTCTCGAACTAGTCTCTCGGCCTAGTTTCTTGGGACTCTGGATCCCCCCATGTCTCTCTCTCTCTCTTCTTCTCTCCCCTTCCCTCTCTCTGCTCTTTACTTTAACTTCAGGCTGAATCTCCATCTGGGGCGCGGAGGCTCGCCAGGTCTACTTACTTGCCCCGGCTGCTAAGACCCGCACGAAAGGGAGCTTAAGGCGAGGCACCCTTAGATATTCAAGCGGGCGCTGGTGGCCAAACGTAGATGGTGCAAATTCCTTGTCTGGAATTTTAATGGCCTTCCGTGAAAACCAAGCTATTCAGCCCTCTTCCTCCACTTAATCTTCTTATTACACTATAGTTTCTTAACCTAATCTTACATTAATAAACAAACAAGTCTTTCCACGCCAACGCCGTCCACCCTTCGAATTCCCTGGATCCACCGGGGCTGGACCCTGGCAAGCGCCTCCACTTGAGATGCGACGGGAACGCGGGGAATTCTTTCCCCACCACGCAGGAAAAGGATCCCTCCTCTCGAGCTAGGAGGCAGAAACGGGGCTCCTCTGGATGTGGGCGGGACTCTCGTGCTTCCTCTCGAGTGGAGACGGGTATGTCAGAGAACTTCTTGAGTTGCAGCAAGGGTGTGAAGGACCCTTTGGAAGTTCCAGATGTTAGATGTGATTAGCCTCGAGACGCCTCAGCGGAAATGGGCCTCATTTCGCCTGGAGGGGAGAACCTCCTGGATTTTCTCGAGTTGCGGCAGGTGCTCTCGACTTACGACGGGGACCTCAGGGACCCGCTCTGGTGGCCTCAGGAAAGTCCAGTCCCCATGCGAGTTGCTCAGGGGCCTCTCGGGATTCCTCTCCCATCGATGCCGGGGCCCTAGATCTTGTGTGGAATCGGTGCCGTAACCTGAGCATTCCTCTCCAGTGCTGACATGGATCTTGGGGTACTTCTGGAGTCTGCCCAAGGGAGTCAGTCCTTCGTCTCGAGAGGGGGCATGCACGTGCGCTTTCCTCCCGAGCTGTAGCAGCAGTGTCGCGCTTCCCTTCCCGTGGATAAAGGGATCTGTGGCTTTCCCTCGAGGCTTTCCCACAGGGCTGTCCCACGTGCCACCGTGGTGTGAGTCGATCCTCGGCTTGAAAGTCGAAGCAGTGCAGGGAAAACAGGTTTCCCTGGAATGGACTGAGACATCTGGAGGACTCTGGGAATGGTGGCACGACCCTGGAGTTCCTCTCACCTTTCCTGTGGAGAGTGCCTCCTCTTAAGATGCGACAGGAACGCCGGGAAATTCTTTCCCGAAAACGCAGGGAAAGGAACCCGTCTCTCGAGCAAGGAGGTCGGAAACGGGGCTCCTCTGGATGTGGGCGGGACTCTCGTGCTTCCTCTCGAGTGGAGACGGGTATGTCGGGGAACTTTTAGAGTTGCAGCAAGGGTGTGAAGGACCCGTTGGAAGTTCCAGAAGTTAGGTGTGATTAGCCTCGAGACGCCTCAGCGGAAATGGGCCTCATCTCGCCTGGAGGGGAGAACCTCCTGGATTTTCTCGAGTTGCGGCAGGTGCTCTCGACTTACGACGGGGACCTCAGGGACCTGCTCTGGTGGCCTCAGGAAAGGCCAATCCCCATGCGAGTTGCTCAGGGGCCTCTCGGGATCCTCTCCCGTCGATGCTGGGGCTTAAGACCATGTGTGGAGTCGGTGTCGAAAACCTGTGGATTCCTCTCCAGTGCTGACATGGATCTTGGGGTACTTCTGGAGTCTCCCCAGGGGACTCAGTCCTCGTCTCGAGTGGGGGCATCCAAGTGCGCTTTCCTCCCGAGCTGTAGCAGCAGTGTCACGCTTTCCTTCGCATGGATCAAGGGATCTGTGGCTTTCCTTCGAGGCTTTCCCACGAGGATTTCCCACGTGACTTTCCCAAAGGACTGTCCCACGTGCCACCGTGTTGTGAGTCGATCCTCGGCTTGAAAGTCGAAACAGTGCAGGGAAAACAGGTTTCCCTGGAATGGACTGAGACATCTGGGGGATTCTGGGAATGTGCCTCGATCCTGGAGTTCCTCTCGCCTTTCCTGTGGAGAGCGCCTCCTCTTGAGATGCGACGGGAACGCCGGGAATTCTTTCCCGACCCCGCAGGGAAAGGATCCCTCCTCTCGAGCTAGGAGGCGGAAACGGGGCTCCTCTGGATGTGGGCGGGACTCTCGTGCTTCCTCTCGAGTGGAGACGGGTATGTCGGGGAACTTCTTGAGTTGCAGCAAGGGTGTGAAGGACCCTTTCGAAGTTCCAGAGCTTAGGTGTGATTAGCCTCGAGACGCCTAGGCGGAAATGGGCCTCATCTCGCCTGGAGGGGAGAACCTCCTGGATTTTCTCGAGTTGCGGCAGGTGCTCTCGACTTACGACGGGGACCTCACGGACCCTCTCTGGTGGCCTCAGGAAAGGCCAGTCCCCATGCGAGGTGCTCGGGGCCTCTCGGGATTCCTCTCCCGTCGATGCCGGGGCCTAAGACCTTGCTTGGAGTCGGTGCCGGAACGTGAGGATTCCTCTCCAGTGCTGACATGGATCTTGGGCTACTTCTGTAGTCTCCCCAGGGGAGTCAGTCCTCGTCTCGAGTGGGGGCATGCACGTGCGCTTTCCTCCCGAGCTGTAGCAGCAGTGTCAAGCTTCCCTTCGAGTCGAACAAGGGATCTGCGGCTTTCCCTCGAGGCTTTCCCCGAGTCTTTCCCACGAGGCTTTCCCACAGGGCTGTCCCACGTGCCACCGTGGTGTGAGTCGATCCTCGGCTTGAAAGTAGAGGCAGTGCAGGGAAAACAGTTTCCCTGGAATGGACTGAGACATCTGGGGCACTCTGGGAATGGTGGCACGACCCTGGAGTTCCTCTCGCCTTTCCTGTGGAGAGCGCCTCCTCTTGAGAAGCGACGGGAACGCTGGGAATTCTTTCCCGACCACGCAGGGAAAGGATCCCTCCTCTCGAGCTAGGAGGCGGAAACGGGGCTCCTCTGGATGTGGGCGGGACTCTCGTGCTTCCTCTCGAGTGTAAACGGGTATGTCGGGGAACTTCTTGAGTTGCAGCAAGGGTGTGAAGGACCCTTTGGAAGATCCAGACGTTAGATGTGATTAGCCTTGAGACGCCTCAGCGGAAATGGGCCTCATCTCGCCTGGAGGGGAGAACCTCCTGGATTTTCTCTAGTTGCGGCAGGTGCTTTCGACTTACGATGGGGACCTCAGAGACCCGCTCTGGTTGCCTCAGGAGAGGCCAGTCCCCATGCGAGTTGCTCGGGGGCCTCTTCGGGATTCCTCTCCCCTCGATGCCGGGGCCTAAGACCTTGAGTGGAGTCGGTGCCGAAACCTGTGGATTCCTCTCCAGTGCTGACATGGAACTTGGGGTACTTCTGGAGCCTCCCCAGGGGAGTCAGTCCTCGTCTCGAGTGGGGGCATGCAGGTGCTCTTTCCTCCCGAGCTGTAGCAGCAGTGTCACGCTTCCCTTCGCGTGGATCAAGGCATCAGGGGCTTTCCCTTGAGGCTTTCCCACAGGACTGTCCCACGTGCCACCGTGGTGTGAGTCGATCCTCGGCTTCAAAGTCGAGGCAGTGCAGGGAAAACAGGTTTCCCTGGAATGGACTGAGACATCTGGGGGACTCTGCGAATGTGGCACGACCCTGGAGTTCCTCTCGCCTTTCCTGTGGAGAGCGCCTCCTCTTGACTTGCGACGGGAATGCCGGGAATTCTATCCCGAACAAGCCGGGAAAGGATCCCTCCTCTCGAGCTAGGAGGCGGAAACGGGGCTCCTCTGGATGTGGGCGGGACTCTCGTGCTTCCTCTCGAGTGCAGACGGGTATGTCAGGGAACTTCTTGAGTTGCAGCAAGGGTATGAAGGACCCTTTGGAAGTTCCAGAGGTTAGATATGATTAGCCTCAAGACGCCTCAGCGGAAATGGGCCTCATCTCGCCTGGAGGGGAGAACCTCCTGGATTTTTTCGAGTTGCGGCAGGTGCTCTCGACTTACGACGGGAACCTCTAGGGACAGGCTCTGGTGGCCTCGGGAAAGGCCAGTCGCCATGAGAGTTGCTCGGGAGCCTCTCGGGATTCCTCTCCTGTCGATGCCGGGGCCTAAGACCTCGTGTGGAGTCGGTGCCGGAACCTGAGGATTCCTCTCCAGTGCTGACATGGATCTTGGGGTACTTCTGGAGTCTCCCCAGGGGAGTCAGTCCTCGTCTCGAGTGGGGGCATGCAAGTGCGCTTTCCTCAAGAGCTGTAGCAGCAGTGTCACGCTTCCCTTCGCGTGCATCAAGGGATATGTGGCTTTCCCTCGAGGCTATCCCAGGAGGCTTTCACATGAGTCTTTCCCACAGGGCTGTCCCACGTGCCACCGTTGTGTGAGTCGATCCTCGGCTTGAAAATCGACGCAGTGCAGGGAAAACAGGTTTCCCTGTAATGGACTGAGATATCTGGGGGATTCTGGGAATGGTGGCACGACCCTGGAGTTCCTCTCGCCTTTCCTGTGGAGAGCGCCTCCTCTTGAGATTCGACGGGAACACTGGGAATTCTTTCCCGACCACGCAGGGAAAGGATCCCTCCTCTGGAGCTAGGAGGCAGAAACGGGGCTCCTCTGGATGTGCCCGGGACTCTCGTGCTTCCTCTCGAGTGGAGACGGGTATGTCGGGGAACTTCTTGAGTTGCAGCAAGGGTGTGAAGGACCCCTTGGAAGTTCCAGATGTTAGATGTGTTTAGCCTCAAGACGCCTCAGCGGAAATGGGCCTCATCTCGCCTGGAGGGGAGAACCTACCTGGATTTTTTCAAGTTGCGGCAGCTGCTCTCGACTTACGACGGGGACCTCAGGGACCCGCTCTGGTGGCCTCAGGAAATGCCAGTCCCCATGCGAGTTGCTCGGGGGCCTCTCGGGATTCCTCTCCCCTCAATGCCAGGGGCGTAAGACCTTGTGAGGAGTCGGTTCCGGAACCTGAGGATTCCTCTCCAGTGCCCACATGGATCTTGGGGTACTTCTGGAATCTCCCCAGGGGAGTCAGTCCTCGTCTCGATTGGGGGCATGCACGAGCGCTTTCCTCCCGAGCAGTAGCAGCAGTGTCACGCTTCCCTTCGCGTGGATCAAGGGATCTGTGGCTTTCCCACGAGGCTTTCCCACAGGGCTGTCCAACGTGCCACCGTGGTGTGAGTGGATCCTCGGCTTGAAAGTCGAGGCAGTACAGGGAAAACAGGTTTCCCTGGAATGGACTGAGATATCTGGGGGACTCTGGGAATGGTGGCATGACCCTGGAGTTCCTCTCGCCTTTCCTGTGGAGAGCGCCTCCTATTGAGATGCGACGGGAACGCGGGGAATTCTTTCCCAACCACGCAAGGAAAGGATCCCTCCTCTGGAGCTAGGAGGCGGAAACGGGTCTCCTCTGGATGTGGGCAGGACTCTCGTGCTTCCTCGAGTGGAGACGGGAATGTCGGGGAACTTCATGAGTTGCAGCAAGGGTGTGAAGGACCCTTTGGAAGTTCCAGATGTTAGATGTGATTAGCCTCCAGAGGCCTCAGCGGAAATGGGCCTCATCTTGCCTCTAGGGTAGAACCTCCTGCATTTTCTCGAGTTGCGGCAGGTGCTCTCGACTTACGACAGGGACCTCAGGGACCCGCTCTGGTGGCCTCAAGAAAGGCCAGTCCCCATGCGAGTTGCTCGGGGGCCTCTCGGGATTCCTCTCCCGTCGATGCCGGGGCCTAAGACCTTGCTTGGAGTCGGTGCCGGAACGTGAGGATTCCTCTCCAGTGCTGACATGGATCTTGGGCTACTTCTGGAGTCTCCCCAGGGGAGTCAGTCCTCGTCTCGAGTGGGGGCATGCACGTGCGCATTACTCCCGAGCTGTAGCAGCAGTGTCACGCTTCCCTTCGCGTGGGTCAAGGGATCTGCGGCTTTCCCTCGAGGCTTTCCCATGAGGCTTTCCCTCAGGGCTGTCCCACGTGCCACCGTGATGTGAGTCGATCCTCGGCTTGAAAGTCGAGGCAGTGCAGGGAAAACAGGTTTCCCTGGAATGGACTGAGACATCTGGGGGACTCTGGGAATGGTAGCATGACCCTGGAGTTACTCTCGCCTTTCCTGTGGAGAGCGCCTCCTCTTGAGATGCGACGGGAACGCCGGGAATTCTTTCCCGACCACGCAGCGAAAGGATCCCACCTCTGGAGCTAGGAGGCGGAAACGGGGCTCCTCTGGATGTGGGCGGGAATCTCGTGCTTCCTCTCGAGTGGAGACGGTTATGTTGGGGAACTTCTTGAGTTGCAGCAAGGGTGTGAAGGACCCTTTGGAAGTTCCAGAGCTTAGGTGTGATTAGCCTCGAGACGCCTCAGCGGAAATGGGCCTCATCTCGCCTGGAGGGGAGAACCTCCTGGATTTTCTCGAGTTGCGGCAGGTGCTCTCGACTTGAGACGTTGTCCTCAGGGACCCGCTCTGGAGGCCTCTGGAAATGCCAGTCCCCATGGGAGTTGCTCGGGGACCTCTCGGGATCCCTCTCCCGTCGATGCCGGGGCCTAAGACATTGTGTGGAGTCGGTTCCGTAACCTGAGGATTCCTCTCCAGTGCTGAAAAGGATCTTGGGGAACTTCTGGACTCTCCCCAGTGGAGTCAGTCCTCGTCTCGAGTGGGGGCATACAAGTGCGCTTTACTCTCGAGCTGTAGCAGCATTGTAACGCTTCCCTTCGCGTGGATCAAGGGATCTGTGGCTTTCCCTCGAGGCTTTCCCACGAGGCTTTCCCACGAGGCTTTCCCACAGGGCTGTCCCACGTGGCAACGTGGTGTGAGTCGATCCTCTGCTTGAAAGTCGAAACAGTGCAGGGAAAACAGGTTTCCCTGGAATGGACTGAGATATCTGGAGGACTCTGGGAATGGTGGCACAACCCTGGAGTTCCTCACGCCTTTCCTGTGGAGAGTGCCTCCTCTTGAGATGCGACAGGAACGCCGAGAATTCTTTCCCGACCACGCAGGGAAAGGAACCCGTCTCTCGAGCAAGGAGGCCGAAACGGGTCTCCTCTGGATGTGGGCGGGACTCTCGTTCTTCATCCTGAGTGGAGTCGGGTATGCCGGGGAACTTCTTGAGTTGTAGCAAGGGTGTGAAGGACCCTTTGGAAGTTCCAGAAGTTAGGTGTGATTAGCCTCTAGACGCCTCAGCGGAAATGGGCCTCATCTCCCCTGGAGGGGAGAACCTCCTGGATTTTCTCGAGTTGTGGCAGGTGCTCTCAACTTACGACGGGGACCTCAGGGACCTGCTCTGGTGGCCTCAGGAAAGGCCAATCCCCATGCGAGTTGCTCAGGGGCCTCTCGGGATTCCTCTCCCGTCGATGCCGGGGCTTAAGACCATGTGTGGAATCGGTGTCGGAACCTGAGGATTACTCTCCAGTGCTGACATGGATCTTGGGGAACTTCTGGAGCCTACCCAGGGGACTCAGTCCTCGTCTCGAGTTGGCGCATCCACGTGAGATTTGCTCCCGAGCTGAAGCAGCAGTGTCACGCTTCCCTTCGCGTGGATCAAGGGATCTGTGGCTTTCCCCGAGGCTTTCCCACGAGGCTTTCCCACGAGGCTTTCCCACAGGGCTGTCCCACGTGCCACCGTGGTGTGAGTCGATTCTCGGCTTGAAAGTCGAGGCAGTGCAGGGAAAACAGGTTTCCCTGGAATGGACTGACATCTGGGGGACTCTGGGAATGGTGGCACAACCCAGGAGTTCCTCTCGCCTTTCCTGTGGAGAGCGCCTCCTCTTGAGATGCGACGGGAACCCCGGGAATTCTTTCCCGACCACGCAGGGAAAGGATCCCTCCTCTCGAGCTAGGAGGCGGAAACGGGACTCCTCTGGATGTGGGCGGGACTCTCGTGCTTCCTCTCGAGTGGAGACGGATATGTCGGGGAACTTCTTGAGTTGCAGCAAGGGTGTGAAGGACCCTTTGGAAGTTCCAGAGGTTAGGTGTGATTAGCCTCGAGACCCCTCAGCGGAAATGGGCCTCATCTCGCCTGGAGGGGAGAACCTCCTGGATTTTCTCGAGTTGTGGCAGGTGCTCTCGAGTTATGACGGGGACATCAGGGACCCTCTCTGGTGGCCTCAGGAAAGGCCAGACGCCATGCGAGTTGCTCGGGGGCCTCTCGGGATTCCTCTCCCGTAGATGCAGTCGCCTAAGACCTTGTGTGGAGTCGGTGCCGGAACCTGAGGATTCCTCTCCAGTGCTTACATGGATCTTGGGGTACTTCTGGAGTCTCCCAGGTGAGTCAGTCCTCATATCTATTGGGGGCATGCATGTGCAATTTCCTCCAGAGCTGTAGCAGCAGTGTCACTCTTCCCTTCGCGTGGATCCAGGAATCTGTGGCTTTCCTTGGAGGCTTTCCCACGAGGCTTTCCCACGAGGCTTTCCCACGACGTTTTCCCACTGGGCTGTCCCACGTACCACCGTGGTGTGAGTCGATCCTCGGCTTGAAAGTCGAGGCAGTGCTGGGAAAACTGGTTTCCCTGTTATGGACTGAGCATCTGGGGGACTCTGGGAATAGTGGCACGACCCAGGAGTTCCTCTCGCCTTTCCTGTGGTGAGCGCCTCCACTTGAGATGCGACGGGATCGCTGGGAATTCTTTCCGAACCACACAGGAAAAGAATCCCTCCTCTGGAACTATGAAGCGGAAACGGGGCTCCTCTGGATGTGGGTGGGACTCTCGTGCTTCCTCTCGATTGGAAACGGGTATGTCGAGGAACTTCTTGTGTTGCAGCAAGGGTGTTAAGGACCCTTTGGAAGTTCCAGAGGTTAGGTGTGATTAGCATCGAGACGCCTCAGTGGAAATGGGCCTCATCTCCCCTGAAGGGGAGAACCTCCTGGATTTTCTCGAGTTGCGGCAGGTACTGTGGACTTAAGACGGGGACCTCAGGGACCGCCCTGGTGGCCTCAGGAAATGCCAGTCCCCATGCGAATTGCTCGGGGGCCTCTCGGCATTCCTCTCCCGTCGATGCCGGGGCCTAAGACCTTGTGTGTAGTCGATGCCGGAACCTGAGGATTCCTCTCCAGCCCTGACATGGATCTTGGGGTACTTCTGGAGTCTCCCCAGGGAAGTCAGTCCGCGTCTCGAGTCGGGGCATGCACGTGCGCTTTCCTCCCGAGCTGTAGCAGCAGTGTCGCGCTTCCCTTTGCGTGGATCAACGGATCTGTAGCTTTCCCTCGAGGCTTTCCCAGGAGGCTTTCCCACGAGGCTTTCCCACAGGGCTGTCCCACGTGCCACCGTGGTGTGAGTCGATCCTTGGGTTGAAAGTCGAGGCAGTGCAGGGAAAACAGGTTTCCCTGGAATGGACTGAGACATCTGGGGGACTCTGGGAATGGTGGCACGACCCTGGAGTTCCTCTCGCCTTTCCTGTGGAGAGCGCCTGCCGGAAGCCTTTGTGAGGAATCCCGCCCGTGACAAGGTCATGAGGAAGGAAGCTGACATACGCAAGGCGTGCTCAGACTTCAGGGGCCCCTCTGGAAATTCCTAAGCATGTACCCCAACAAAAATCTGCCGGCTTTTGTGCTCTGCTTTTCCACTCTTCTGACATTTTCTGGAAAAAGTCAATTCAGGGCTTTAGTCTTCTGCATTTGAAAGAGTGTTTCAATCCAAAAAACCCCTCCGATGGCTTTCTAGCCTGCCTGCAGGACTCTGCAAGTGTGTTTGTTTGAGGCCTCCTGACCGCAGGAGGCACAGGAAGCTTAAAACATCCTAGGAATGTAGGGGCTTCCGAGGAGTCAAAATCTTTAGAATAGGACTGATTATAAGTTTCATTTGTTGAGTCAATGTTTGCTGCCAAATTTTCATATCCTTTATTTTTAGATATAGTTGGTATATAGAAAAACAAGTAGTAGACCTAGTATTAGCAACATTAGATCCTCGAGTTAAGTACCTTCTTTGTTATATCCCACTGCACCTTTGTTCTATCGCACTGCACCTTTGTTCTATAGAGATGTAACTTTAATGCTTTAAGGAGATGCAGATTAAAAAAAACACTTCAGGGGAAACAAAATTAACATTCATTAAGGAAGAGAGCTAAAAAGTGTTAACAAGCCTCTTGGCCAGAAGATAATGTAAATCACCAGAGACCTTTTGTATACAAAATGATGTATAGAAAGAGTCTGCGCTGCGAACGCTACATAATTCTGTGTTACCCATTGATCTCCATGTTTTATCAAAAGTATAAAAGGCCTTCTGAACAATAAAGGATTGGACCAGTTTCTCGAACTAGTCTCTCGGCCTAGTTTCTTGGGACTCTGGATCCCCCCATGTCTCTCTCTCTCTCTTCTTCTCTCCCCTTCCCTCTCTCTGCTCTTTACTTTAACTTCAGGCTGAATCTCCATCTGGGGCGCGGAGGCTCGCCAGGTCTACTTACTTGCCCCGGCTGCTAAGACCCGCACGAAAGGGAGCTTAAGGCGAGGCACACTTAGATATTCAAGCGGGCGCCAGTGGCCAAACGTAGATGGTGCAAATTCCTTGTCTGGAATTTTAATGCCTTCCGTGAAAACCAAGCTATTCAGCCCTCTTCCTCCACTTAATCTTCTTATTACACTATAGTTTCTTAACCTAATCTTACATTAATAAACAAACAAGTCTTTCCACGCCAACGCCGTCCACCCTTCGAATTCCCTGGATCCACCGGGGCTGGACCCTGGCAAGCGCCTCCACTTGAGATGCGACGGGAACGCGGGGAATTCTTTCCCCACCACGCAGGAAAAGGATCCCTCCTCTCGAGCTAGGAGGCGGAAACGGGGCTCCTCTGGATGTGGGCGGGACTCTCGTGCTTCCTCTCGAGTGGAGACGGGTATGAGAACTTCCTGAGTTGCAGCAAGGGTGTGAAGGACCCTTTGGAAGTTCCAGATGTTAGATGTGATTAGCCTCGAGACGCCTCAGCGGAAATGGCCTCATTTCGCCTGGAGGGGAGAACCTCCTGGATTTTCTCGAGTTGCGGCAGGTGCTCTCGACTTACGACGGGGACCTCAGGGACCCGCTCTGGTGGCCTCAGGAAAGTCCAGTCCGCATGCGAGTTGCTCGGGGGCCTCTCGGGATTCCTCTCCCATCGATGCCGGGGCCCTAGATCTTGTGTGGAATCGGTGCCGTAACCTGAGCATTCCTCTCCAGTGCTGACATGGATCTTGGGGTACTTCTGGAGTCTGCCCAAGGGAGTCAGTCCTCGTCTCGAGAGGGGGCATGCACGTGCGCTTTTCCTCACGAGCTGTAGCGCAGTGTCGCGCTTCCCTTCCCGTGGATAAAGGGATCTGTGGCTTTTCCCTCGAGGCTTTCCCACAGGGCTGTCCCACGTGCCACCGTGGTGTGAGTCGATCCTCGGCTTGAAAGTCGAGGCAGTGCAGGGAAAACAGGTTTCCTGGAATGGACTGAGACATCTGGGGACTCTGGAATGGTGGCACGACCCTGGAGTTCCTCTCCTCTCGCCTTTCTGGGAGAGCTGCCTCCTCTTGAAATGGCGCACAGAAGCGAGAAATTCTTTCCCGACCACGCAGG
>NW_017212647.1:0-16382 GCF_001704415.2 Capra hircus
ATGTCAGAAGAGTGGAAAAGCAGAGCACAAAAGCCGGCAGATTTTTTTACATGCTTAGGAATTTCCAGAGGGGTCCCTGAAGTCTGAGCACGCCTTGCGTATGTCAGCTTCCTTCCTCATGACCTTGTCATGGGGGATTCCTCACACTGGCTCCCGGCATCTCACCCTTTTTAATTTTAAATAATTAATTATTTATGTTTAAAATCAGGTGCAGTTCGGTCTCGAGATTCCGAATGCTCTGCCGAAGAATCTAGACAATACAGGGAAGTATGATTATGAGGAGCAAGATTATAAACAGTAGACAGAACAGTCTTCAGAAATGAAGTTAGAGAAAGTGTGGGAAAAGTCATTGGCTTCTCCTGCGGTGGTAAAATCTAATCGGGAGTGTTCCAAGGTCTGAATCTGGTAATGCAGTTTCCCTAAGTCTAAACTAATATCTGAGCTGTTCCAAAACACAGAAAACTTGATTTTTTAACATATTGGGCATTTACACTTGTTGAGTCAATGATTGCTGCCATACAGTTGTTGTAACACAGGAAGAACATAATTATCATATCAATAAGTTGTTACAGTTACAGGACATCTTTAAAACCACAAAAGAGCAGACATTACTTTGAGGAGTTAAACAAGATGAAAACATCCATGGTTCACAAGTCGCTACATTAGGTACGTTAAGTTTTCTGGAATCATTGGTGAAAAGAAGAACATAAGGAGAGGATAGACAAGCCAAAATAGAGTAAATAGAGTCATTTTTCGGTTGGAGTTTGCGCTGCAGCAGCTGTTAGTCCCGCCGGGATCTTGATGTTTTTTTTTTTTTTTGCCTCTTCTGCCATCGCGTGCGGCGGCCAAGCTACACGAAAATATGAGCAAATAGTATACAGTTCCCATACATCTCTTTTTCTCATCAAGTCTCTATCCCATAGTTTCTCAGATGGACGCTGGCGGAGCACTGGGTCCCGTCAGTCAGTAAGGCTGGCCCCGCCGCAGCTTTTGGTGCGCGGCTGTTTCCCGCGGCGGTGGAGGCAGAGAAGTTCCCTTTTTCTTTTGTGGCGAATCAGTCTGTCCGGGATCCAAATTGACGAATCTGCACCCTGTGGAAAAAATATAAACACTTCCTCGACCCGCAGTAAATTCTGGGTCGGTATCTTTTTGTTATCTGGAGGAGATCTTTTTGCTTTACCAATGGCTTTTTATTTTACTGTTCCAAATGAATCAGCATTCAACTTATTACAAAGAGAACATGTTGTAAAATCTGATGGGGAAAACTATACTTAATTTCTCCTTTTTTAATTTTTGAATTAACAAAGCATGTGAGGGTAAATGATGCAAGATCTGATCACAAGAATTTCCTATAGCAATCTGCCAATCATCAAACATTTGAAAAGCATCAAGTTGTTCTCTGTTATATGGAATTACAATTTTTGATGGCTCTTTACTAAACAATGTAATAAATCAGTATACTTGAATTAATCTTTTTAATTAATATGTCAGTAATTTTTCCTTAGGCAGAGCATTGTTCACCAAGTTGGGATAAGATAAAACTATTTTTTTGGGGGTCATTGGTAGATGGAACAATGGGCCTTCTTGTCACAAGCATCCTGTAGGTATACATTTTGTGGCAAGAATAATTTAATCTCCTCTTTTGGCAATATTAATCTTAATACTGATCATTTAAAGCCTCATTCACTTTAACAAAGCCAACTCTGTCTCACTAGTCAACCTTTTTTTTAGAACTGGGATTAGGATTGTTTTTTTTTTTTTAGCAATCAAACAAAAGGCTTTAAATTACAGAAGTCAGTTTAATGTGGGCATATCCAATTAATATCACCTAATAATTTTTGGAAATCATTTAAGTTAGTAAACAATCTCTCAGCAGCTTTAAAAGGACATTATCAGTTTTAAAACTTTTGGCGACTAAATATAGAAGAAAAGAGGTGTTACACAATATCTTTATAAGCTTTTTTAATGATCTTTTTATAACCCAATCTGGTCTATAGCCTTTTAGATGACAAGTAACCATTTAATCTTGCTTGAACTTCCAGCAACGGGAGCTCACTATTCACCAAGGTTTTAACTCTCTCACCTTTACTCTATAGCATTTTATCCTGCATACCACCTTTTCTAATCCACCAACTCCTTTTCAGTAATATATGTTGGCCAGGAGCTGCGCTAGTCTCTCAGCATGTAAGAACATCTTGTCTATTGTCTAACAGCATGACATTTTATATCTTTGAATTAAAAAATCTTTTAAAGGCTAGAAGCTGCAATTTTTTGCACCCAAAAAGCTAGATCTAGATCCTCTGGGGCTTTTTTTGTCTGGTTTTTCTGTTTGGTAATAAGGTAAAGCAAAGCTGTGCTATTTTTTTTATTATTATTAATTGCACAGTTTTAGCAGGTGCGAGATCAAACTTCAATTTTTTCAGTATAATCAGAATTTACTACACAAGACACTACCGAAATTTCTTGAAAAGAAAGCAAGCTATGCCCCAGCACAAGTCTTACAATGTCCTCAGGCAGGGGACTAGCCACTGGAATCTGAGTCAGGAGTTATTATTATTAAGGTGGTGGAACTGAGGTCCAGGCCTGAGCTACCTGGGGTTGTTTGGTACGGCTTGTTATCTCTGTTTAGCAGGACATTTTGGCAAAAAATGTTCTATTTGGCTCAAGAGAAACACCTTGCATTTGTAAAGTCCTTTTTATTACGAATATTTTTTTTTGTTTTTTTCTTCCTTTTTTTTTTTTTTTGGATGAGGCCCTCCTGAGGGGATTTTATGCAAGGAGCAAGCTGTTTAAAAGCTCTTTTGCTCAAAAATATTGTCACTATCGTTTTCAACTTAAGCAATGTTCTGGAGGCTTTGGATATAAAGTGGGGAGTTCTTAAGCCTGGGAGGCGCAAGCAGAGGTTGCAGTGGTCGCTTAAATAAGATAACTTTTTTAAAGGTTTGGTTTGTGTAGAGGGGAGGGGGCTCTCCAGGGCGCTCAGCCGCTGCGTCCTGTAAGCACCCTCCTTCCTCGGGAGGAAGAGTAGTCTCTCTCCTTTTGTTTGCCAATGGCAGAAATACGATCTGCATAGAGGTGGAGACCCACTACCATTTACCGCTATAGCCTCTCCATAGGCTATCTAACAGCCTCATGACAGGGTCCAGAACATTTGTAATCATATTTTACAGAGCAAAAGCATTTACAGGCCCATGCAAAGTATAGTAAGTTTTTAGCTGTTTTGTTAGCTTCACCCAAGTATCTAAATCCCTTTTTGGAAACCAAGGACATTGCTCTCGTAACAGTAGTCTTTTAATCTTTAATTTGTCTTTTTGTTTAACAGTACAAAATTACTTGTATAAAGAGGTGTCATTGTTTTGAGTCATTGTTACCCATGTCAGAAAATTAAGAGTTATAGAAAGTCTGCCTTGACAAAAAGGTTTTACCTTAGCCAAGGGGGGTTTTGTTTTAAACCCTAAGATAGCCAGGTTTCTTTTCAACCTCTAGAGCACCAGGTTTCTCTTAACCCTTGAACACTTCCACTCCTCCTCACCCTGTCTATCCTACAGGGGGGTCCGCGGCACCCTGAGTGGGGTCCTAGCGTCCCGAACACTCACATTGGGGAGTACCCGAAAGTATCCGGGGGAGTGATTAAGTCACTCCGGGGGACAACAGAGAGTGCTCCGGGGGGAGCAACAGAGAGTGCTCCGGGGGGAGCTTTTGCTCCGAGGAACCTACCTTCGAATAGCCTGTTCGGGCGCCACTTGCCGGGGTCAGCCCCGGTGGATCCAGGAATTCGAAGGGTGGACGGCGTTGGCGTGGAAAGACTTGTTTATTTATTAATGTAAGATTAGATTAGGAAACTATAGTGTAGTAAGAAGATTAAGTGGAGGAAGAGGGCTGAATAGCTTGGTTTACGCGGAAGGCCAATAAAATTCCAGACAAGGAATTTGCACCATCTACGCTGGGCCACCGGCGCCCGCTTGAATATCTAAGGGTGCCTCGCCTTAAGCTCCCTTTCGCGCGGGTCTTAACAGCCGGGGCAAGTAAGTAGACCTGGCGAGCCTCCGCGCCCCAGATGGAGATTCAGCCTGAAGTTAAAGTAAAGAGCAGAGAGAGGGAAGGGGAGAGAAGAGGAGAGAGAGAGACATGGGGGAGCCAGAGTCCAAGAAACCAGGCCGAGAGACTAGTTCGAGAAACTGGTCCGAGAAACTGGTCCCCGGCCCCTGGCCCCCGTCCTTTATTGTTCAGAAGGCCTTTTATACTTTTGATAAAACACGGAGATCAATGGGTAACACAGAATTATGTAGCGTTCGCAGCCCAGACTCTTTCTATACATCATTTTGTATACAAAAGGTCTCAGGTGATTTACATTATCTTCTGGCCAAGAAGCTTGTTAACACTTTTTATCTCTCTTCCTTAATGAATGTTGATTTTGTTTCCCCTGAAGTGATTTTCTTTAATTTGCATCTCCTTAAAGCATTAAAGTTACATCTCTATAGAACAAAAGGTGCAGTGGGATATAACAAAGAAGGTACTTAACTCGAAGATCTAATGTTGCTAATACCAGGTCTACTACTTGTTTTTCTATATACCAACTATATCTAAAAATAAAGGATATGAAAATTTGGCAGCAAGCATTGACCCAAAAAATGAAACCTTTAATCAGTCCTATTCTAAAGATTTTGACTCCTCGGAAGCTCCTACATTCCTAGGATGTTTTAAGCTTCCTGTGCCTCCTGCGGTCAGGAGGCCTCAAACAATCACAATGCGCAGCTGTACGAGTCCTGCAGGCAGGCTAGAAAGCCATCAGAGGGTTTTTGGATTGAAACACTCTTTCAAATGCAGAAGACTAAAGCCTGAATTGACTTTTTTCCAGAAAATGTCAGAAGAGTGGAAAAGCAGAGCACAAAAGCCGGCAGATTTTTGCTGGGGTACATGCTTAGGAATTTCCAGAGGGGTCCTGAAGTCTGAGCACGCCTTGCGTATGTCAGCTTCCTTCCTCATGACCTTGTCATGGGCGGGATTCCTCACACTGGCTCCCGGCACCCGCCCACATCCAAAGGAGCCCCGTTTCCGCCTCTTTGCTCGAGATGAGGGATCCTTTCCCTACTTGGTCGAAAAAGAATTCCCGAGGTTCCCGTCGCATCTCAAGAGGAGGCCCTCTCCACAGGAAAGGGGATAGGTACTCCAGGTCAGGCCACCATTCCAAGAGTCCCCAGATGTCTCAGTCCATTTCAGAGGAACCTGTTTTCCCCAAACTGCCTCGACTTTCACGGCCGAAGATCGACTCAAACCACAGTGGCACGTGGGACAGCCTGTGGTAAAGCCTCGTAGGAAAGCCTCGTGGGAAAGCCTTGAGGGAAAGCCTCGAGGGAAAGCCACAGATCCCTTGATCCACGCGATGGGAAGCGTTACACTGCTTCCACAGCTCGGGAGGAAAGCGCACGTGCATGCCCCACTCGAGACGAGGACTGACTCCCTGGGGAGACTCCAGAAGTACCCCAAGATCCATGTCAGCACTGGAGAATAATTCTCAGTTTACGGCCCCGACTTCACAAAAGGTCTTAGGCCCCAGCATTGAAGGGAGAGGAATCCTGAGAGGCCAATAAGCAACTCGCACGGAGAGTGGCCTTTCCTGAGGCACCAGATAGGGTCCCTGTGGTCCCCGTCGTAAATCGAGAGCACCTACCGCAACTCGAGAAAATCCTGGAGATTCTCCCTCCAGGCTAGATGAGGCCATTTCCGCTGAGGCGACTCGAGGCTAATCACATCTAACCTTGGAACTTCCATAGGGTCCTTCACACCCTTGCTGCAACTCAAGAAGTTCCCCGACATACCCTTGTCCACTCGAGAGGAAGCGCGAGCGTCCCTTGCACATCCAGAGAAGGCCCTTTTCCACCTTGTAGCTCGAGATGAGGGATCCTTTCCCTGCGTGGTCGGGAAAGAATTCCTGGCATTCCCGTCGCATCCAAGAGGAAGCGCTCTCCACAGGAAAGGCGAGAGGAACTCCAGGGTCGTGCCACCATTCAAGAGTCCCCCAGAGGACTGAGTCCATTCCAAAGGAAACTCTTTTACCTGCACTGCTTGACTGTCACGTTGAGGATCGACTCACACCACGGTGGCACGTGGGACAGCCCTGTGTGTTAGCCTCGTGGGAAAGCCTCATGTGAAATCCTACAGGGAAAGCCACACATCCCTTGATCCACCCGTCGGGTAGCATGACACTGCTGCCACCGTTAGGGAGGAAAGCCCACGTGCATTTCCCCACTCGAGACGAGGACTGACTCCCCTGTGGAGAGTCCAGAAGTACCCAAAAATCCACATCAGCACTGGAGAGGAATCCGCAGTTTCCGGTCCCAACTCAACACAAGGTCTTTGACTCGGGAATGCAAGCAGTTAAAAGATCTCTCCTTTGGAGCCTCGAGGGGGATCGGGCTTCTCTGGATGTGGGCGGGACCCTCGTGCTTCCTTTGAGTGTAGACGGGTATGTCGGGAAAGCTCTTGAGTTGCAGCAAGTGTGTGAAGGAACCATTGGAAGTTCCAGAGGTTAGGTGTGCTTAGCCTCTAGATTCGTCAGTGAAATAGGCCTCATTTGCCTGTAGGGGAGAACCTCCTGGATTTTCTCGAGTTACGGCAGTGCTCTCGAATTACGACGGGGACCTCAGGGAACTGTCTCGTGGCCTCAGGAAAGGCCAGTCCCATGCAAGTTGCCAGGGGGACTCTCGGATTCCTCTTGGGTCGATGCCGGGCCTAAGACCTTGTGTGGAGTCGAGGCCGGATCCTGAGGATTCCTCTCCAGTGCTGACATGGTTCTTGGGTACTTCTAGAGTCTCCCCAGGGAAGTCAGTCCTCGTCTCGAGTGTGGGCATGCACGTGCGCTTTCCTCCCGAGCTGTAGCAGCAGTGTCCACGCTTCCTAACGCGTGGTCAAGGGATCTGTAGCTTTCACTCAAGTCTTTCCTTCAAGGCTTTCCCAAGAGTCTTTCCCACAGGGCTGTCCCACCTGCCACCATGGTGTGAGTCGATCCTCGGCTTGAAAAGTCGAGGCAGTGCAGGGAAAACAGGTTCCTCTGGAATGGACTGTGACATCTGGGGGACTCTTGAATGGTGTACGACCCTGGAGTTCCGCTCGCCTTTCCTGTGGAGAGCGCTCCTCTTGAGATGGGACGGGAACGCCGGGAATTCTTTCCCGACCAAGCAGGGAAAGGATCCGTCATCTCGAGGTCCGAGGCAGAAACGGGGCTCCTCTGGATGTGGGCGGACCCTCGTGCTTCCTCTGGAGTGGAGACGGTATGTCGGGGAACTTCTTGAGTTTCAGCAAGGTTGTGAAGGAACCTTTGGAATTTCCAGAGTTTAGGTGTGATTAGCCTCGAGTGCCTCAGCGGAAATTGGCCTCATCTTGCCTGGAGGGGAGAACCTCCTGGATTTTCTCGAATTGTGGCAGGTGTTCTCAACGTACGCTGGGACCTCAGGGACCCGCTCTGGTGGCGTCAGGAAAGGCCAGTTCCCATCCGAGTGGCTACGGGCCTCTCAGGATTCCTCTCCCGTCGATGGTGGGGCCTAAGACCTTGTGTGAAGTCGAGGCTGGTACCTGAGGATTCCTCTCCCGTGGTGACATGGTTCTTGGGGTACTTCTTGAGTCTCCCAGGGGTGTCAGTCCTCTTCTCAGCGGGATCATGCAAGAACGCTTACCTCCTGAGCTGCAGTAGCAGTGTCACGCTGCCCGTCGCGTGATCAAGAGATCTATGTCTTTCCCTCGAGGTATTTCTCACGGGCTTTCCCTCGAGGCTTTCCCACGAGGCTTTCCCACATCGCTGTCCCACGTGCCACCATGGTGCCAGTCGATCCTCGGCGTGAAAATCAAGGCAGTGCAGGGAAAACAGGTTCCTCTGGAATGGACTGAGACATCTGGGGGACTCTTGGAATTGTGGCACGACCCTGGAGTTCCTCTCGCCTTTCTGTGAGAGCGCCTCTTCTTGAGATGCGGTGGAACGCCGGGAATACTTTCCCGACCAAGCAGGGAAAGTCCCGTGGTCCAGCCCCGGTGGATCCAGCGTGATTCGAAGGTGGGGACGTAGTCGTCGTCTTTGGAAATATACATATTTAATCCCAGATATAAAGAGATTAGAAATGGATTGTGTAGTAGGAAGATTATTGGAGAAAAAGAGGCTGAATAACTTGGATTACGTGGAATAGCATCCATCCTCCAGTAGAGAATTCAGCCAGAAAAACGGGAGCAAAAAAGAAGCGACATGGGGGAATCAGTCTTTCCGGAAACTGATCTGATTTCTTTATTTTTGGTTTTGCTTGTATACCTCTTGTTACACATAGGGATGAATACAGAGTCACGCAGGAGTCGGCATCCTGACCTTTATCAAAATCAGGTGCTTCACATAAATGTATAAAAAAAAGGTCTTAGGATCTTACATCATCTTCTGGCCATGAATGAGACCTGCTGACATTTTATGATCCTTTCTTTCTGATAACCAAATAAACTTATTTCTTCCAAGGGTGTTTTTTCTTAAACCAGGCACCACCCTCCAAATAAAGTTACATTCCTATAGGTGAGGGTGTAGTGAGTTACAATAAAGAAAGGAATTTATTTAACCAAGGTTAACATGATTAGTCTTAAAGGTGAATTCTTATTTCTCCTATATGCTTAAAGGTTAATACTTATTTCTCCTATATACTAGTTATATTCATTATAAGGGTAGGGAACATGGAGATTTATCAGCAAACATCAGCCTAACAAATGAAATCCTTTCATCAATTCTCCCCTTAAGATCTATTTAGTCTTAAGATATGATAAAGTTACATTCTTACATAGAAAGGACACAGTGATATATAACAAAGTACAGTGATCTATTACAAAAGTGAAAATCCATTAACTCAAAAAGTCTAGTATTGCTAACATCAAAAACTGCTATATTTCCTTTGCTATATTCCAAATACATTGATTAATATATTCCCAAGTGCCTAAGGATATGGAGCCTGGTGGCAATCATTGACTCAACAAGAAGAAAAAGTCCTATGCTAATTAAGACTCTCAAAATACTCCAAAACTCTCTGTGCTGTTTACAGTTGAGAGCAGTAAACAATCTTGTGCCTAGTGGCAGCAGTATGGATAATCCTGTCACACAAGCTGGTCTGTCAGCAGAGAGGTTTGACCTAAAATATCCTTGTCCCACCCAGAGCAGGGAATTAGCAGCAATTTTTGACACAACAAATGAAGAACCCTTCACCAATATAATTCCTAACCAACTATACTAATAATTTCTAACTCCCCAAAATAATTTGCCTTTAGTAAGTCTAAAACATCTCATGCCTCTCAGGTTGGGAGGCTGTAAACAATCACATGTGGCCGGACAAACCTATAAAGGTGGGCTAGATAACCTTCAGAGGAGTCGGCAAGCTGAAACACTCTTGTCATGCCCAAGAATATTTATTGCCTTGAAGCTGCACGTTTACTTCTTCTCCGAGAGAAACAGTTATGGGGAGAGCCCCCGTAAAGTCAGAAGTGTAGGTGAGAGCATAAAACAGACTCTGGTTTTGGGGTTCGATGCTCGGGAACAGGGGGTTACCTGAGGCTTGATCACGCCTTTGCGCATGCCAAGCCTCCTTCCTCATGACCTTTGCCATAGGCGGAATTCCTCACGCTGGTCCCCGGAAGGAAAGGATCCCTCATCTCGAGCGACGAGGCGGAAACGCGCCTCCTGTGGATGTAGGGGGACCATCTTGCTTATTCTCGAGTGGAGACGGGTATGTCGGGGAACTTCTTGAGTTGCAGCAAGGGTGTAAAGTACCTTTTGGAAGTTCCAGAGGTTAGGTGTGATTAGCCTCGAGACACCTCAGTGGAAATGGGCCTCATCTCGCCTGGAGGGAGAACCTCCTGGATTTTCTCGAGTTGCGGCAGGTGCTCTCGACTTACGACGGGGACCTCAGGGCCAGCTCTGGTGGCCTCAGGAAAGGCCAGTCCCCATTCAAGTTTCTAGGGGGCCTCTCAGGATTCCTCTCCTGTCGATGCCGGGGCCTAAGACCTTGTGTGAAGTCGGGGCTGGAACCTGAAGATTCCTCTCCCAGTGCTGACATGGATCTTGTGGTACTTCTGGAGTCTCCCCAGGGGAGTCAGTCCTCGTCTCGAGTGGGGGCATGCACGTGCGCTTTCCTCCTGAGCGGTAGCAGCAGTGTCACGCTTCCCGTCGCGTGGATCAAGGGATCTGTGGCTTTCCCTCTAGGCTTTCCCATGAGGCTTTCCCACAGGGCTGTCCCACATGCCACCTTGGTGTGAGACGATCCTCGGCGTGAAAGTCATGGCAGTGCAGGGAAAACAGGTTCCTCTGGAATGGACTGAGACATCTGGGGAACTCTTGGAATGGTGGCACGACCCTGGAGTTCCTCTGGCCTTTCCTGTGGAGAGCACTTCCTCTTGAGATGCGACGGGAACGCCAGGAATTCTTTCCCGACCACGCAGGGAAAGGATCCCTCCTCTCTAGATACGAGGCGGAAACGGGGCTCCTCTGGATGTGGGTGGGACCCTCGTGCTTAATCTCGAGTGGAGACGGGTATGTCGGTGATCTTCTTGACTTGCCGCAGGGGTGTCAAAGACCCTTTGGAAGTTCCAGAGGTTAGGTGTGATTAGCCTCGAGATGCCTCAGGGGAAATGGGCCTCATCTCGCCTGGAGGGGAGAACCTCCTGGATTATCTTGAGTTGGAGCAGGTGCTCTCGTCTTAGCATGGGGACCTCAGGGACCCGCTCCTGTGGCCTCAGAAAAGGCCAGTGCCCATGGGAGTTGCTAGGGGGCCTCTCAGGATTCCTCTCACGTCGATGCCGGGGCCTAAGACCTTGTGTGGAGAGCCCGAGCGGAGGCGGCGCGGAGCGTTTCGGTTCTCAGTGCCTGGGGCACCGGTGTGTGGTGTGAGGCTGCGGCGGAGCCTCTACACTGAAGGTGCGAGAGGTTGGCAGCTTCGATTGAAGCACATCGAGCGGCGACAGCAGTGAAAGTCATGAGCGACAGCGGCGAGGAGAACTACGGCGAGGGGGAATCCCGTTCTGCTTCCAGAAGCGGAAGTGCTCATGGATCTGGGAAATCTGCAAGTCATACCCCTGCAAGGTCTCGCTCCAAGGAAGATTCCAGGCGTTCCAGATCAAAGTCCAGGTCCAGATCGGAATCTAGGTCTAGATCCAGAAGAAGTTCTCGGAGGCATTATACAGGTCACGATCTCGGTCCCGGTCCCATAGAAGATTCGTAGCAGATCTTACAGCAGAGATTATCGAAGACGGCATAGCCACAGTCATTCTCCCATGTCTACTCGCTGGCGTCATGTTGGGGATCGGGCAAATCCTGATCCTAACTGTTGTCTTGGAGTATTTGGATTGAGCTTGTATACTACAGAAAGAGATCTAAGAGAAATGTTCTCTAAATATGGCCAATTGCTGATGTATCTATTGTATATGACCAGCAGTCTAGACGTTCAAGAGGATTTGCCTTTGTATACTTTGAAAATGTAGATGATGCCAAGGAAGCAAAAGAGCGTGCCAATGGAATGGAGCTTGATGGATGTAGGATCAGATTGACTTCTCCATAACGAAAAGACCACATACTCCAACAGCAGGAATTTACATGGGGAGACCTACCTATGGCAGCTCACGCCGTCGAGATTACTATGACAGAGGATATGATCGAGGCTATGATGATCGGGACTATTACAGCAGATCGTACAGAGGAGGAGGAGGAGGAGAGGAGGATGGAGAGCTGCTCAAGACAGGGATCAGAAATACAGAAGACGGTCACCTTCTCCCTACTATAGTCGTGAGGATACAGATCACGTTCCAGATCTCGATCATACTCACCTCATCGCTATTAAAGCATGAAGATGAAGACTTTCTGAAACCTGCCCTAGAGTTGGATATTGTTTGTGGACAATATTTTTTATTGTCTCCTGTTTAAAAAGTGAACAGTGCCTGGTGAAGTTAGGTGACTTTACACCTTTTATGATGACTACTTTTGTGGAGTTGAAATGCTGTTTTCATTCTGCATTTGTGTAGTTCGGTGCTTTGTTCAAAGTTAAGTGTTTTCAGAAAAGTATGTTTTACATGTATTTTTTACAGTCTAAAATTTTGACTGCTGAGAAGTTTCTATTGTACAGAACTTCATTTAAATGGTTTTTCTACTGAATACAGGTATTCTGAAGATTGAAGCCTGTGTGTAAAATGCTACCAAATGGCAAAAAGCAACAATAACGTTTGGTTTTTACTTTTCTTTCTAACATATCAATGCTTAGGAGAACTGTTCTGATTAGATTGTCAGTAGTAAATTAAAGAAAAAAATGCCCGTTTTCCTCGAGTCCATGAAACATACCATACTTAATATACCTGCAGTTAAGTGATAAAAATTACGCTCTGTAACTCTATACTGCTAGTGTTAAAAACTAAAGATCTTTCAATACAGCAAATGCTTAATGCTTATATAAATGTGACTTTGACAGCCTTTATGTAATCTGTATTATACATAGCAGGGAATAAGATGAGTTGCACAATGTATGCCTTAAAAAGGCTATTTCTTAAAGCTGTTAGAAGGGGATAATGGTATTTCAATTAGTAATCAGCAAGTGAAAATAATATTCCACCACAAATGTACTCTTGTTCTCCTAGCTTTTAAGACTATATGGAAAAACTGGGTGGTTCAGAGTTTTGAGAAAAAAGAAGGGAACACTACACCTGTGTTGTGGATGATCTGAAGACTTTGCCTGTTCATTTTTTAAATACTAATTTCAGGTTCTTTGCTTACCAAAGGAGGCCCAATTTCACTCAAAAATTTTGAGAACTGTGTTTAAATAAATGCAAAGAAAAGAGTAAAAAGGAAAGAAAAAAAAAGACCTTGCGAGGAGTTGGGGCAGGAACCTGAGGATTCCTCTACAGTGCTGACATGGATCTTGGGGTAGCTCTGGAGCCCCCCAGGGAAGTCAGTCTTCGTCTCGAATGGGGGCATGCACGTGCGCTTTCCTCCCGAGCTGTAGCAGCAGTGTCACGCTTCCGGTCGCGTGGATCAAGTGATCTGTGGCTTTTCCTCCAGGCTTTACCACGAGGCTATCCCAGAGGGCTGTCCCACATGCCGCCGAGGTGTGAGTCGAACCTCGGCGTGAAAGTCGAGGCAGTGCAGGGAAAACAGGTTCCTCTGGAATGGACTGAGACATCTAGGGGACTCTTGGAATGGTGGCACGACTCTGGAGTTCCTCTCGCATTTCCTGTGGAGAGCGCCTCCACTTGAGATGCGACGGGAACGCCGGGAATTCTTTCCCGACGAAGCAGGGAAAGGATCCCACATCTCGAGCTACGAGGCGGAAAGGGGCTCCTCTGGATGTGGGCGGGACCCTCGTGCTTCCTATCGAGAGGAGACGGGTATGTCAGGGAACTTCTTGAGTGGCAGCAAGGGTGTGAAGGACCCTTTGGAAGTTCCAGAGGTTAGGTGTGATTAGCCTCCAGACGCTTCAGCGGAAATGGGCCTCATCTCGCCTGGAGGGGAGAACCTCCTGGATTTTCTCGAGTTGCGGCAGGTGCTCTCGACTTACGACGGGGACCTCAGGGACCCGCTCTGGTGGCCTCAGGAAAGGCCAGTCCACATGCGAGTTGCTCGGGGGCCTCTCGGGATTCCTCTACCATCGAGGCCGGGGCCTAAGACCTTGTGTGGAGTCGGTGCCGGAACCTGAGGATTCTTCTGCAGTGCTGACATGGATCTTGGGGTACTTCTGGAGTCTCCCCAGGGGAGTCAGTCCTCGTTTGAGTGGGCGCATGCACGTGCGCTTACCTCCGGAGCTGTGGCAGCAGTGTCATGCTTCCCTTCGCCTGGATCAAGGGATCTGTGGCTTTCCCACGAGGCTTTCCCACAGGGCTATCCCACGTGCCACCGTGGTGTGAGTCGATCGATGGCTTGAAAGTCAACGCAGTGCAAGGAAAACAGGTTTCCCTGGAATGGACTGAGACATCTGGCGAATCTGGGAATGGTGGCACGACCCTGGACTTCCTCTCGACTTTCCTGTGGAGAGCGCCTCCTCTTGAGATGCGACGGGAACGCCGGGAATTCTTTCCCGACACTCAGGGAAAGGATCCCTCCTCTCGAGCTAGGAGGCGGAAACGGTGCTCCTCTGTATGTGGGCGGGACTCTCGTGCTTCCTCTCGAGTGGAGACGGCTATGTCGGGGAATTCTGGATTTGCAGCAAGGGTGTAAGGACCCTTTGGAAGTTCCAGAGGTTAGGTGTGATTAGCCTCGAGACGCCTCAGTGGAAATGGTCCTCATGTTGGAGGGGAGAACCCTGGATTTTCTCGAGTTGCGGCAGGTGCTCTCGACTTTCGACGGGGACCTCAGGGACCCGCTCTGGTGGCCTCAGGAAAAGGCCAGTCCCTGCGAGTTGCTCGGGGGCCTCTCGGGATTCCTCTCCGTCGATGCCGGGACTAAGACCTTGTGTGGAGTGGTGCCGGAACCTGAGGATTCCTCATGACATGGATCTTGGGGTACTTCTGGAGTCTCCCCAGGGGAGTCAGTCCTCGTCTCGAGTGGGGCATGCACGTGCGCTTTCCTCCGAGCTGTAGCAGCAGTGTCACGCTTCCCGCGAGGATCAAGGGATCTGTGTCTTTCCCTCGAGGCTTTCCCACGAGGCTTTCCCAGGCTTTCCTGTCCCCGTGCCACCGTGGTGAGTCGATGTCGGCTGAAAGTCAAGGCAGTGCAGGGAAAACAGGTTTCCTGGAATGGACTGAGACATCTGGGGGACTCTGGGAATGGTGGCACGACCCTGGAGTTCCTCTCGCCTTTCCTGTGGAGAGCGCCTCCTCTTGAGATGCGACGGGAACCCGGGAATTCTTTCCGACCACGCAGGGAAAGGACCCTCCTCTCGAGCTAGAGGCGGAAACGGGCTCCTCTGGATGTGGGCGGGACTCTCGTGCTTCCTCTCGAGTGGAGACGGGTATGTCCGGGAACTTCTTGAGTTGCAGCAAGGTGTGAAGGACCTTTGGAAGTTCCAGAGGTTAGGTTGATTAGCCTCGAGACGCCTCAGCGGAAATGGGCCTCATCTCGCCTGGAGGGGAGAACCTCCTGGATTTTCTCGAGTTGCGGCAGGTGCTCTCGACTTACGACGGGACCTCAGGGACCCGCTCTGGTGGCCTCAGGAAAGGCCAGTCCCCATGCGAGTTGCTGGGGGCCTTCGGGATTCCTCTCCGTCGATGCGGGGCCTAAGACCTTGTGTGGAGTCTGGTGCCGGAACCTGAGGATTCCTCTCCACGTATGACATGGATCTTGGGGTACTTCTGGAGTCTCCCCAGGGGAGTCAGTCCTCGTCTCGAGTGGGGGCATGCACGTGCGCTTTCCTCCGAGCTGTAGCCGCAGTGTCACGCTTCCCTTCGCGTGGATCAAGGGATCTGTGTCTTTCCTCGAGGCTTTCCCACCGAGGCTTTCCCACAGGGCTGTCCCACGTGCCACCGTGGTGTGAGTCGATCCTGGCTGAAAGTCGAGGCAGTGCAGGGAAAAGGTTTCCCTGGAATGGACTGAGACATCTGGGGGACTCTGGGAATGGTGGCACGACCCTGAGTTCCTCTCGCCTTTCCTGTGGAGAGCGCCTCCTCTTGAGATGCGAAGGGGGAATTCTTTCCGACCACGCAGGGAAAGGATCCCTCTCGAGCTAGGAGGCGGAAACGGGGCTCCTCTGGATGTGGGCGGGACTCTCGTGCTTCCTCTCGAGTGGAGACGGGTATGTCGGGAACTTCTTGAGTTGCAGCAAGGGTGTGAAGGACCCTTTGGAAGTTCCAGAGGTTAGGTGTGATTAGCCTCGAGACGCCTCAGCGGAAATGGGCCTCATCTCGCCTGGAGGGAGAACCTCCTGGATTTTCTCGAGTTGGGCAGGTGCTCTCGACTTACGACGGGACTCAGGGACCCGCTTGGTGGCCTCAGGAAAGGCCAGTCCCCATGCGAGTTGCTCGGGGCCTCTCGGGATTCCTCTCCTTCGATGCCGGGGCCTAAGACCTTGTGTGGAGTGGGTGCCGAACCTGAGGATTCCTCTCCAGTGCTGACATGGATCTTGGGGTACTTCTGGAGTCTCCCCAGGGAGTCAGTCCTCGTCTCGAGTGGGGGCATGCACGTTCGATTTCTTCCCGAGCTGAAGCAGCAGTGTCACGATTCCCTTCGCGAGGATCAAGGGATCAGGGCTTTCCCTCGTGGCTTTCCCACGAGGCTTTCCCACAGGGCTGTCCCACGTGCCACCGTGGTGTGAGTCGATCCTCGGCTTGAAAGTCGAGGCAGTGCAGGGAAAACAGTTTTCCCTGGAATGGACTGAGACATCTGGGGGACTCTGGGAATGGTGGCACGACCTGGAGTTCCTCTCGCCTTTCCTGTGGAGATTCATTCCCGACCCGCG